>NC_140011.1:18886867-19166196 GCF_964263955.1 Coregonus lavaretus
CACACTAAGTCTACATAAACACTCACTCTAGCTACGCACACACAGGCGGAAGAGGGAGGGGGTTGTGCTCAAGTCAGTCAGGACCAGAACATGTCTGCCATGTTAGTGTCGGTGCTGTAAATCCACAGCACCAGGGGGAGGGTGAGGGCCACAAAGGGCCAGGAGATGCCCTCCATGCATGCAAACAGAGAGCAGCCTTTGCTGCTGGGCTTCTCCAGCTCTTTACCAGGGTAGTTCTCCATGTAGTTCCTGGCTGCTAACTTTAGGACCTCATCCAGCAGTAGGACGGGCAGGGAGAGCTTTAGCACCATCAGCCACTGGGTCAGGTTCAGAGGGGTGATCTGGAAGATTATCTGTGGAGGAAAGGATAACATGAGCGAGCAGGATAACCTCTGCTGCTTTCTCCATTTCTCCACCCATCCCACCTCTTACACTAGCATTATAATATATTGTTCTAGAAAGCATTTCTGGTAGCCTCAGGCCCATTATTAGTGCAGGTAGTCTCACCGGCAGGGGCTCCACATAGAGGATGAGAAAATGCAGGGACATAGAGAGGCAGATGGCTCCCAGCAGCCACATGTTCTCCCAGGGGGGCATACGCAGCAGGGACTGGTTCTCTGACACACTGAGGGAGAGAGAGAACTGGGTTAAATCACTGACTGAACACCCATTTGGGAGCCACTTGCCCACCATTTCACCAAGTATACCAGATTAATCTCACAACATTATGACACTAGTGACAAGCCTAAAGCAACAGTGAAATAAGAGAGGGAATGCGAAAGATGTAGTGGCATAGTCTGACCTGTTGAGGGCGTTGCACATCTCGATGGTGACGAGCACAGACAGGGCCATGGTCATGGGGTAGGGGGACTCAAACAGCCCACACTCCAAACCCTCAAACTCAGGGTTCTCAGGACCACACTGCAGGAAATGGCTCTGTGGGCAGAGGAGAAAAGCAGCTAAGTAAGAGTAACTGTGTGTGTGTGTGTGTGTGTGTGTGTGTGTGTGTGTGTGTGTTGTATTGGCATCTTACCAGTTGGTAAAAGGTGATCCTGGGTCCGTCCGCAGCAGCAACAAACCACCAGGCAGCAGCCCCAACTGTAGCCGCACCCACATAGCCTGAAGAGGTAGAGCACATGAGTCACATGGCTATCTGGATACACACAACAGCCTAAACACTTCTAACTAAATAAAAACAATGAAGCTATATTTCTGTGTTGTTCTATAGAGGCCCACTCACATCCAATGGCGAGGTATCTAAAGAAGAGCCATCCAGAGATGAGGGGCTCGCGGGCATTGCGGGGGACCTTGCTCATGATGTCCAGGTCGGGGGGGTTGAAGCCCAGGGCGGTGGCAGGGAGGCCGTCCGTCACCAGGTTGACCCACAGCAGCTGGACAGGAATCAGAGCCTCGGGGAAGCCTAGAGCAGCGGTCAGGAAGATGCTGTAGGAATGATGGAAAAACATTTACATGGAGGCTTGTTAACATGGCACTGAGGACCGTTTATTGATTTTCTCGCTGAAGAGAGGAGATGTGGGGGTACGTCCCAAATTACACCTTATTCCCTATATAGTGCACTACTATTGACCACCGCCCTATTGGGTGAAAAGTAGTGCCCTGGTCAAAAGTAGTGCACTTTAAATGGAAATCGGGTGACATTTGGGACAAAGTCAGGATCCTTACCAGACGACCTCTCCCACGTTGGAGGAGATGAGATAACGGATGAACTGCTTCATGTTGTTGTAGATGGCCCTGCCCTCCTCCACAGCCGCCACGATGGTAGAGAAGTTGTCATCGGCCAGAACCATCTCAGAGGCTGACTTAGCTACAGCCGTGCCTGAACCCATAGCGATGCCGATCTCTGCCTTCTTCAGAGCAGGGGCATCGTTCACTCCATCACCAGTCTGGCCATGGGGAAAGGACAGGCTATGGTTAACCATCTAAACAACTATTCTACAGGATAGGTTTAGACTAATCACATACTGTATTGATTCGAGGTAACATTACATGCTGAGGGCTTATGTATCATGAAAGCCGAACCACAAAGTGTCGAGTTTCAGTTAAATGCTGCACAAACTGATGAGGAAGGTCTCAGGTGGACCATGTCTCACCATGGCTGTGATCTCGTCCATGGACTGCAGGAACTCCACGATCTTGGACTTGTGGGATGGCTCCACGCGGGCGAAGCAGCGGGCGTTGACCACGGCGTCTCGCTGGGCGGCCGGCGACAGGTCGTCAAACTCGCGGCCAGTGAAGGCCATGGATGAGACGTCGTCGTTGTCGCTGAAGATGCCGATGCGGCGGCAGATGGCCACGGCCGTGCCTTTGTTGTCACCGGTGATCATGATGACACGGATGCCGGCCAGGCGGCACAGCTTGATGGAGGCAGCCACCTCAGCCCTGGGGGGGTCCAGCATGCCCACGCAGCCCACAAACGTCAGGTCCGTCTGGGGAGAGACACAGGGGGACAGTCAGACTAGACTAGAGTCCTGGCTTTGGCTCACTCGCAACACCTCATCCAATTATCAAAAGTATTACTTTTTTAAATATACACTTATGACTACTTTGCAGCCTCAAGTTTTACATTTTATTTGTTGTACTGTATGTACGGGATACACATGGTATACATCGCCCAATGAAATGCTTCCTTGCAGGTTCCTTCGACAATACAACAATAACAAATCGTTTTTAAAAATAAGATCGCGAACATAAAGTAAATGGCAGTAGAATAGAATAAACATTTTAGCACAAGTATAATACAGGAAGGCACAATTTATAGTCCAATATTTATACGTGTATTGGGGGAAGGGGGGGATTGGCGGCAAGTGTATAAATTGAGCAGTATAATAAGAGTCTGGTAGCAGCAGTTGTGATGTGGACTAAGGTGCGGAGAATCACGTTTCTCCTATACAGTAGGTCTTAAATCACTTCTCTGAATAAATGCTCTGCTATTCCTGTCACTCTCCCTCCATTCTCTCACCTCGTATTCGATGAAGCGGTTTGAGTCTTCCAGCACCATGTCCTCTTTGGCAACGGGGTTGTCCTTTGTGGCCAAAGCCAGGCAGCGCAGGGTGTCGCGCCCCGTACCGTACTCCCTGATCACTGACAATACCTTGTCCTTGATGCCCGGGGTCAGGGACACCTTTTTCCCACCCACACGGATGTGAGTGCACCTGTCAATCACTCCCTCTGGGGCTCCCTGGAGAGAGAGACAGAAAGTCAAACCAGGGGAAATAAAGCATCAGCCTCTGTTCATTTACTACATACTGTACATTCAACTACAATTATAAACCGGGTAGTTTGAGCCCTGAATGCTGACTGGCTGAAAGCAGTGGTATATCAGACCGCATACCACGGGTATGACAAAACATTTATTTTTACTGCTCTAATTAAGTTTGTTTGTGGTGTATTGCCAATATATCACGCTAAGGGCTGTATCCAGGCGTTGCGTCGTCCCTAAGAACAGCCCTTACCTGGGATATATTGGCCACACCCCCCTCAGGCCTTATTGCTTAATTATAAACCATGTAGCTTCGGTCCGGGATGCTGATGGCTGAAACAGCATTTCAGCCGTGTGTATATCAGACAATATACCACAGGTATGATGCAAAAATACTTGTTTACTGTTCCATTTATGTTGGTAACCAGTCAATAATTGCAATAAGGAACCTCAGGGGTTTGTGTTATATGGCCAACATACCACGGCTAAGGGCTGTATCCAGGCACTCTGCTTCACGTCATGCTTAAGAACAGCCCTTAGCCTGGTATAGGGAGGAGGTCAGAGACCTGGCCGTGTGGTGCCAGGATAACAACCTCTCCCTCAACGTGATCAAGACAAAGGAGATGATTGTGGACTACAGGAAAAGGAGGACCGAGCACGCCCCCATTCTCATCGACGGGGCTGTAATGGGGCAGGTTGAGAGCTTCATGTTCCTTGGTGTCCACATCACCAACAAACTATCATGGTCCAAACACACCAAGACAGTCGTGAAGAGTGCATGACAAAGCCTATTCCCCCTCAGGAGACTGAAAAGATTTGGCATCGGTCCTCAGATCCTCAAAAAGTTATACAGCTGCACCATCGAGAGCATCCTGACTGGTTGCATCACCGCCTGGTATGGCAACTGCTCGGCCTCTGACCGCAAGGCACTACAGAGGGTAGTGCGTATGGCCCAGTACATCACTGGGGCCAAGCTTCCTGCCATCCAGGACCTCTATACCAGGCAGTGTCAGAGGAAGGCCCTAGAAATTGTCAAAGACTCTAGCCACCGTAGTCATAGACTGTTCTCTCTGCTACCGCACAGCAAGCGGTACCGGAGCACCAAGTCTAGGTTCAAAAGGCTTCTTAACAGTTTCTACCCCCATGGCATAAGACTCCTGAACAGCTAATCAAATGGCTACCCGGACTATTTGCATTGTCTCCCCCCCCCCCCCTTTTACGTTGCTGCTACTCTGTTTATTATCTATGCATAGTCACTTTAACTCTACCTACATGTACATATTACCTCGACTAACCTGTGCCCCCGCACATTGACTCTGTACCGGTACCCCCTGCATATAGCCTCCCTACTATTATTTTACTGCTGCTCTTTATTTGTTTTTTCTTTTTCTTTTTCCTTTAACACTTATTTTTCTTAAAACTGCATTGTTTGTTAAGGGCTTGTAAGTAAGCATTTCACTGTAAGGTCTACACCTGTTGTATTCGGCGCATGTGACAAATCAAATTTGATTTGATTTATTGGTCATACACCACAGCCCCTCGGGCCCTATTGCTTAAACAGACACTCAAAGTAATCTGGTACACAAACAGATGTGCCCAAATCCTAACATTTATCATAGTTATTATGAAGTGGCATCTAGAATATAGCCTTGTTGTTATTTTATTGTGTTACTTTTTATTTTATTTTTAACTTAAAATATTTACCAAATAAAGTAAACTCTTTCTTGAACTGCGTTGTTGGTTAAGGGCTTGTAAGTAAGCATTTCACGGTAAGGTCTACACCTGTTTTATTCGGCACATGTGACAAATGAAGTTTGATTTGATCTGCATCCCAAATGGCACCCTATTTCCTATTTAATGCCCTACTGGGCCCTAGTCAAAGGTAGTGCACCATATAGGGAATTTCTCAGGTGTCCATATGGTCTACTATCCGAGCAATACTGTGGGTGGATCCTCATCATTACCTTGACGAACATCTTGCCGATGGAGGAGTGGGCCTTGTTGGGGGTGCAGTACACAGACATGGACTTCCTGTCTCTGGAGAACTCCAGGGTGAACTCCTTCTTCATCAGCTGCTTGATTACCTGTCCCACACAGAGAGGAAACACACCCCAACACATCCTTAACTGGAGGAGTGGAACAGCACAACATGGGGGATGTCTGATGGAGTAGGACCACTCTGTCTGCATCCTTAAAGCCACCCTATTCCCTATAGGGCACTACTTTTGACCACCAGGGCCCATAGGGCTCAGGTCAAAAGTAGTGCACTATAAATGGAATAGGGAGACATTTGGGACGAACACTCAGTTGTTTAATACTTTCACATGAGAATCATGTTGGGATTGAGAGAGTAGCAAACGGTGGCTTACAGCGTTGCAGGCGTTGGCTCTCTCGATCTTGGACAGGCCCTTGACGTTGGTGTCGAACACGTTCATCTTCTCCACCAGACAGGTGAGGGCAGTCTCTGTGGCCTCGCCCACCTTTTCATATACACCTTTGGTCTGAGGAGAAACACACACACACACTTATTAGCAAGATCGTAGCAATGAACAACTAAAACCAGTTTACTTGTATATCCACAACAGAATGGTGAAGACTACTGATATTCAAATCAATAAATCAACCACTGATAAAGGCTTGTGTGACCGGGACTTTTCAACCAGCCGGAACCTAACAGTGAAATGTATAAAGGACACAAACCTCATTGTAATCCAGGGAGGAGTCGTTACACAGGGCACAGATGGAGGCCATCTCCACTAAGCCATCATACTGGGAGGACTTCACTGGTTTACCATCATGGTACCTGGAATAAAAGACAACAGCCATGGAAAAGGGGGAACAGTGAGCTCAGGTAGGATGTGTGGTGTATTGACAATGAGACTACACCACATGTTTCATTGACTGTGTGTGTGTGTACACACACACTAATTACTCACACTTGTCCCTCAGGGGCGTACGTGGAGCCAGTGATAGTGAACTCCTTCAGGGAGCAGCTATTGCCCTCTGCCTGGTCAATAATGAACATCTAGAACACACAGGGAGAGAATGTGTCAGGTTACAAGTCACACAGCAAGTTATTTTATGGACTTACACAACCAGTAGTTCTCTAGATCCCCTGAATCAACCTCACACTGAAGCGTCCACTGATCTACATGCAGTAGCAGCAGCCTACCCAGTAGGGGGCAGCAGACAACTGCAATACAAGTAGAGCACTGATAAATCATAACAGCCTTAGGCAAATTAATGAAATAAATGCTACTGCGCCTGGGAATAAAACACTAAGGATTAAGCACACTTTACATTGGTGGCTGTAGGTCTCTTGGAGAGGTGTTCACTGCAGGGTACACAAGGGTAACCAATTTACTTCCATGCTGGGATGAATGCGTGGATGTCATCCCTATGTAAATGAATGGTAGCCCACACAATGTGATGGAAGAGTAGGAGGACATTAGTTCTCCATAAGGAACAAAACACACAAACCAGCAAGGAGGCGGGACAGGGGAGGGAAAGAGTGAGGAGGAGACGGGAGATATAAAGCAGACAGGGTGAGAGGAGAGAAAGAGCAAAGTGAGATGGAGAGAGAAAGAGTGGGAGCATGTGCGTGAGAGAAAATACAGAGAGAGCGTGAGTAAGAGGGCAAGCCTGCCTCCTCCACAGCTGGCATGCAATGGAGAGACACGCGCACACACACTGAGTGAGACTAATCTCCCAGGCGCCTGCTCTGCAGAGAATCAAGGCAAGATGAGAGATGGAGAGAAATATCCAAATAAAAAGGATGAACCGGTGTTCTCTTTCCCTTCTCTCCTGAGGCAGAGTACAGACTTCAAAGAGCCGTGACGTCAGGGATGCTTTACCAAATTCACTGAATAAATTAAGAAACATTCCTCTACTCCAGCCGGCTAATTTTAGAGCTACCCTTCTCACACAGCAGCCGAATTGCAGTATCGGTACAGGAAAAGTTTAAAAAGTACATTATGCTAAAAACCTTTGAATACAATTTGACAACGTAAACAAGATGTTGCTTCAAATCTTTCCCCTCCCTCTTTATTCCAAGAACTGCATCATGCTGCCATGTTAGGGGGGAGAAAGACTGATCTAAAACACAATGTCAGTTATGCAACACTACTGCAAGTGACTGACTGCTGTATAAAGATCAGAATACTTCATGTGAGAGAGGGGGAGAGGTCGAGGGATGAAGAATACGAGAAAGAGGGATTTAAACGTGAGAAGAGAGGGCAGGAGTGATGTAGTGGAAGAGAATAGCAGCAGAGGAGACCATTGGGGAAACAGGCTGGGGAACAGAGGGGGAGGGGGGGTGATAATGCATTACGGTCTTTTCACTGCCCTCAGATTGGTGATGAGTCACACAAGGTGGGGGCAGGAAGCTACACAGAATTCGGCAGATGCATTTAATCAATCTAATAGGATAGAATTCAATCAATACAGGAACAGCGTAATTTCATAGCCTCCACTTTCCAATCTAATTTAAACCGTGCTTGCAAATAAATGAATCCTTCATTATACAGTGTTGTCCTTCAACCTCGACAATACCCTGGGGATAAATCCACACTGTCAGCAGATGCTGTCAAGACTGCTTTCTTTCCAGGGATGTTCTGATGCCAAATCAGTTGTAATGTTTCACTGAATGGATTGTTCATGGTTGGCAAGAACATAGCCTTCTCCTTAAGCAAGTAGACCGCTAAATAAACTAGAGAATACTAGTAAAGATGAGTTCAGGGAGCTAATAAAGTGTGGAAGAGGCTGCTGTAGGCTCTGTTTAGCTCAGCTGGACCCCTACCTGCCAGTGCAGAGGAGTGCTGAAAGCTTGTCCTAGGAGGCCAGGTGTGAGGTGGTGTTTTTGCATGTCTTTTGCATTGAGCAGCTGGAGACTTATTTGCACTAAAAAGACTCACCAGGCTAGAATCATTGATATTTTTCACTACTAAGGTAATGTTCGTTTTAAACTCTGAATATGACCCTGAGAGTCAGACGTAACCATAATACTAAACATCAACCGCCCCTACTCCAACTAAAACCCTATCCACCCCACCATCCATCTCCCCCATGGTGCTCTGGGGATGGGGACTCACCCTGCAGACAGACATCTGGTTGGTGGTGAGGGTGCCGGTCTTGTCCGAGCAGATGACAGAGGTGCAGCCCAGGGTCTCCACGGAGGGCAGGCTGCGGACGATAGCGTTTTTCTTGGCCATGCGGCGGGTTCCAAGAGCCAGGCAGGTGGTGATGACAGCGGGCAGCCCTGGTAAAGAGAGAGAGAGAGAGATGGAGATAAGAGGGGGTTTGACATACTAACTATGCTGGAGCCCAATGTACTGGTTTCTGTATACTATAGACGGCTTCCCCTCACTCCCCCTTCCCACTCTCTTACCCTCTGGGATGGCGGCCACAGCCAGAGCCACAGCGATCTTGAAGTAGTAGACAGCGCCGCGGATCCAGGAGCCTCCGTGGACGGGGTCGTTGAAGTGGCCAATGTTGATGAGCCACACGGCGATGCAGATCAGGGAGATGACCTTGGACAGCTGCTCCCCGAACTCATCCAGCTTCTGTTGCAGTGGCGTGCGCTCCTGCTCCGTGGCCGCCATCTCGTCCCGGATCTTCCCGATCTCAGTGTTGACGCCTGTGGCCACCACCACGCCCACCGCCTTACCTGCTGCTATGTTGGTGCCCTGTGGAGGAGAAAGGAGAGATGGTGAGACTACAGGTGTACACTGCTGAAGGATGTAATTACCTCAAATACACATTGGGACATGAACAAGTGAGGGAGGAGCAGAAAATAACTGGGGAAGAAGCAGACGAGGGGTTAAGGATAAGAGGTCTGCCATCAAAATCCCAGAGAGGAACATGTAATGGAGATGATAGACGGAACGGAGGAGAAAAGAGGAGATTATAAGTCTTGGGTTTGCTAAAAGGGAAAGAGGATCATGTACTGAAGAGGCAAGATGAAAGGGGGGAGAGAGGTATTTCATGGTTTTCTAAAGACTCACACAGAAGAGCATGTTCTTCTTGTCCTGGTTGACAGCCCGGGGGTCAGGCACCGGGTCAGTGTGCTTGATCACAGAAACAGACTCTCCTGCAGGAGGACAAAAAGAGGGATGAGGAAGAGGGGGATCAAGCGCAGCCCTTACAGAGCAATAAGGTGACAGGTTGACGGGTGTGTTTCGACTTCACAGCTGACTGAGCAGGGCTGCCAATTACAAAACGCTGCATCCGAAGGACTTTCACACTCCTGAATCTGCACTGCAGGGGAAAGCAAGGCCTAGTGGGTAATCAGCTGAGCAAGCGTTGCACTGCTTTTCACAGATTATAGCCATGAATGGGAGGAGGGGGAAAAGCAGCTGAAATACCAAACTCCCCTACCAAATATACGTAATGGGCATTAACATGGAGTTGGTCCCCCCTTTGCTGCTATAACATCCTCCACTCTTCTGGAAGGCTTTCCACTAGATGTTGGAACACTGCAGCGGGGACTTGCTTCCATTCAGCCACAAGAGCATTAGTGAGGTCGGGCACTGATGTTGGGCGATTAGGCCTGGCTCGCAGTCGGCGTTCCAATTCATCCCAAAGCTGTTCGATGGGGTTGAGGTCAGGGCTCTGTGCAGGCCAGTGAAGTTCTTCCATACCGATCTCAAACCATTTCTGTATGCACCTCGCTTTGTGCCAACCGTCGGACCGCTAGATGGTGAAGCGTGATTCATTACTCCAGAGAACGCGTTTCCACTGATCCAGAGTCCAATGGCGACAAGCTTGACGCCACTCCAGCCGACGCTTGGTATTGCGTATGGTGATCTTAGGCTTGTACGTGGCTGCTCGGCCATGGAAACCCATTTCATGAAGCTCCCGAAGAACAGTTATTGTGCTGACGTTGCTTTCAGAGGCAGATTGGAACTCTGTAGTGAGTGTTGCAACCGAGGACAGACTATTTTTACGCGCTTCAGCACTCGGCCGTCCCGTTCTGTGAGCTTGTGTGGCCTACCCCTTCCCGGCTGAGCCATTGTCGCTCCTAGACGTTCCACTTCACAATAACAGCCCTTATAGTTGACCGGGGCAGCTCTAGCAGGGCAGAAATTTGATGAACTGACTTGTTGGAAAGGTGGCATCCGATGACAGTGCCACGTTGAAAGTCACTGAGCTCTTCAGTACAGGCCATTCTACTGCCAATGTCTATTGCATGGCTGTGTGCTCGATTTTATACATCTGTCAGCAACGTGTGTGGCTGAAATAGCAGAATCCACAAATTTGAAGGAGTGTCAACATACTTTTGGCCATATAGTGTGTGAAATAAGTTTTTACACTGAACAAAAATATAAACCACAACATGCAACAATTTCAAAGATTTACTGAGTTACAGTTCATATAAGTAAATCAGTCAATAGAAATAAATTAATTAGGCCCTCATCTATGTATTTCACATGACTGGGCTGGGGCCATGTAGTGTAGCTGCAAGCAGCAATGCCGGGGTTCAGCTGTGGGCCCACTGTGCCACCATCAGGACAAATTGCACACGTCGCCCTAGGACGAGCTACTTATGTACCGTTTACAACGCTTGCCAAATATCAGAACTCAAAATCAAACTGATCATGCAATATGCTTTTGATGTATTTTGGACCATTTTAAATGTATGTTTACTACTTTAAAAATATATTTTTCTACAGAACCGCTCTGCACCAAATTAGGTACAGTGAGGGAAAAAAGTATTTGATCCCCTGCTGATTTTGTATGTTTGCCCACTGACAAATAAATTATCAGTCTATAATTTTAATGGTAGGTTTATTTGAACAGTGAGAGACAGAAAAAAAATTATCCATAAAAACGCATGTCAAAAATGTTATAAATTGATTTGCATTTTAATGAGGGAAATAAGTATTTGACCCCCTCTAAATCAGAAAGATTTCTGGCTCCCAGGTGTCTTTTATACAGGTAATGAGCTGAGATTAGGAGCACACTCTTAAAGGGAGTGCTCCTAATCTCAGTTTGTTACCTGTATAAAAGACACCTGTCCACAGAAGCAATCAATCAATCAGATTCCAAACTCTCCACCATGGTCAAGACCAAAGAGCTCTCCAAGGATGTCAGGGACAAGATTGTAGACCTACACAAGGCTGGAATGGGCTACAAGACCATCGCCAAGAAGCTTGGTGAGAAGGTGACAGCTGGTAGAGCACGGCGCTTGTAACGCCAAGGTAGTGGGTTCGATCCCCGGGACCACCCATACACAAAAATGTATGCACGCATGACTGTAAGTCGCTTTGGATAAAAGCGTCTGCTAAATGGCATATTATTATTTATTATAGTTGGTGCGATTATTCGCAAATGGAAGAAACACAAAATAACTGTCAATCTCCCTCGGCCTGGGGCTCCATGCAAGATCTTACCTAGTGGAGTTGGATCTTGTCAATGATCTCAAGGCAGCTGGGACCATAGTCACCAAGAAAACAATTGGTAACACACTATGCCGTGAAGGACTGAAATCCTGCAGCGCCCGCAAGGTCCCCCTGCTCAAGAAAGCACATATACAGGGCCGTCTGAGGTTTGCAAATAAACATCTGAATGATTCAGAGGAGATCTGGGTGAAAGTGTTGTGGTCAGATGAGACCAAAATCGAGCTCTTTGGCATCAACTCAACTCGTCGTGTTTGGAGGAGGAGGAATGCTGCCTATGACCCCAAGAACACCATCCCCACCGTCAAACATGGAGGTGGAAACATTATGCTTTGGGGGTGTTTTTCTGCTAAGGGGACAGGACAACTTCACCGCATCAAAGGGACGATGGACGGGGCTATGTACCGTCAAATCTTGGGTGAGAACCTCCTTCCCTCAGCCAGGGCATTGAAAATGGGTCGTGGATGGGTATTCCAGCATGACAATGACTCAAAACACACGGCCAAGGCAACAAAGGAGTGGCTCAAGAAGGAGCACATGAAGGTCCTGGAGTGGCCTAGCCAGTCTCCAGACCTTAATCCCATATCAAATCTGTGGAGGGAGCTGAAGGTTTGAGTTGCCAAATGTCAGCCTCAAAACCTTAATGACTTGGAGAAGATCTGCAAAGAGGAGTGGGACAAAACCCCTCCTGAGATGTGTGCAAACCTGGTGGCCAACTACAAGAAACGTCTGACCTCTGTGATTGCCAACAAGGGTTTTGCCACCAAGTACTAAGTAATGTTTTGTAGAGGGGTCAAATACTTATTTCCCACATTAAAATGCAAATCAATTTATAACATTTTTGACATGCGTTTTTCTGGATTTTTTTGTTGTTATTCTGTCTCTCACTGTTCAAATAAACCTACCATTAAAATTATAGACTGATCATGTCTTTGTCAGTGGGCAAACGTACAAAATCAATAGGGGATCAAATACTTTTTTCCCCTCACTGTATATAGCATCTACAGATGCACATCTTCCAACAATATTTTTCAAGACTCTTGCTCAAACATGGCCGCTATGAGCCAATGAGCTTGCATGATTGATTTTTCCTGTCCAACAGCGTCACCATGCAGCTAAACTGAACCATTCTTTATATAGATAAGCTAGACTCATATCCATGAGCGTGCGCCAAATGTCATCATTGAGTCAAATAGATTGATAAACATATGTCCGTTATAGCGCCACCGTGTGGTCGATATGAATGTGCTCACATATGTTAAGTCTTGACAGTGGAACATGCATACCAGGATTTGTTACAATATGATGGCACTTGTGTGGCTCAGTTGGTAGAGCATGGCACTTGCAAAGCCAGGGTTGTGGGTTCAATTCCCACGGGGGACCAGTACGAAAATGTATGCACTCACTACTGTATGTCGCTTTGGATAAGAGCGTCAGCTATATATGACTAAAAAGTAAATGTCAAATGAATATCCGTGTCAGAGTTACATGCATTTATGTGCCAGACCACGCCAACATGAATGTTTAGTCATGTTGTTTGAGATGATACCCTGGAAAAACATAATTTGTGAGTGCTTGGTCCATAGATGCCATGTATCAAGTTTTGTGCAGATCGGTCATCATGGTGGACCTTATGGGTCCTTGAGGCAAATTTGTTCCTTGTGAGGAGAGGGATCTTCATACCGAATTTCAGGACTAACGCAAACGGGGTGAGGGACGTGAGCTTTAAAAGTTAGCATTTTAAATTGCTTGTTATAACGCCACCATGTGGCCAATTGGCATGGCATTGCATGAGAGGGCGTGGTCCTTGGTGCTTCACCATCATGCAAGGTTGCAACCTCCTAGTCCTTACCATCTCACGGGAATATGATTTTTTTCACAAATAGGCAGAAAAGAATCAATGCCAACTAATACAATATGATTTCACCAGCGTCGCTGCTGAACCCCAAATTAACCTCTACGGGATCGGTGTCCCCTATACGGGACGGTTAAGCTAACGTGCGCTAATGTGATTAGCATGACTGTTGTAAGTAACAGCAAACTTTCCAGGACATAGACGTCTCTTATATGGGCAGAAAGCTTAAATTCTTGTTAATCTAACTGCACTGTCCAATTTACAGTAGCTATTACAGTGAAAATAATACCATGCTATTGTTTGAGGAGAGTGCACAACAACAAAAAAACGTTTCACGGCAACTGGTTTGATACATTCACCTCTGAAGGTAAATAATGTACTTACATTCAGTAATCTTGCTCTGATTTGTCATCCTAAGGGTCCCAGAGATAAAATGTAGCATAGTTTTGTTTGATCAAATCCATTTTTATATTCAAATGTAGGAACAGGGTTCTAAAGTTTGAACCCCTGCTGTCTCTGACTCCACACCCACCCAACCATCTAGTTGTGTGAAAGTTAGTGTATAAGCTAATGATCCATCATGTATGACATTCCTGGGAGTGTGTAAACTTACATTTTGTATTACCATATCATTTTTGTATGTTCTCTATAGTTATGTCCTTGAAAATGTATCAATTGACCAATTCGGCACATTTGGGCAGACTTGATACAAAATAATCCAGTTTTGCAATGCTTCACTGGCTCAATCTGAAACTTTTCACACACTGCTGCCATCAAGTGGCCAAAATCTAAATTGCGCCTAAACTGCAATATTATATTGTGTCCTTTCTATTGCATTTCAAAGATGATGGAACAAAGAAATAAATAGAAAAAGCATGTTTTTTGGTTTGTATTATCTTTTACCACATCTAATGTGTTATATTCTCCTACATCAATTTCACATTTCCACAAACTTCAAAGTGTTTCCTTTCAAACGGTATCAAGAATATGCATATACTTGCTTCATGTCCTGAGCTACAGGCAGTTAGATTTGGGTATGTCAATATCATTTTTTTTTTTTTTTTTAAAGGTCTGATCCTTAAGAAGTTAAGGCAGGACTACCTTCTCATAACATTTACATTTTTAATCATTTAGCAGACGCTCTTATCCAGAGCGACTTACAGTTAGCACATACATTATTTTATCGAACCCACAACCCTGGCGTTGCAAACGTCTATCCTCCCTCTTTATACTAAGCACTGCTGACTACCTCTCAAATAAATGATCAGGGAGTCATTCTGAGTGAGAGAAATTATCATTTTGTTCTCACATTGACGGTTTCAGGGTCATCCTCAAGTGGTGACTCAACCTGGAGCCATTCATCAGCCCATATTACCCAACAAACACTGGCAATTACATACAAGTTAATACAAGCTCTACACACAGAAACAGCAAGGCTAAATAATCTTCAGACTATGAATCCCTGAAACATTTCATTCTTGCAATGCTTTTATGGCTGCAAGAGCAAGGGCAAAGACGCCAATTGAAAAGTATGACTCACCTGTCAGAATGGATTGGTCCACCCTCAGGGTTGTAGATTTGATAGAGGTCAGTCGAATATCTGCAGGAACTTTGTCGCCAACTGTGGAGAAAAACAAAAAATGGAGGGAGAAACCATTAAGCACAACTAGAGCCTTTTAAAACAGGTATTTCAGTTGAGTGGATGATACTGATGAGGATACCTCCAGTAAATGGATTACGGCCTTATAAACCTCAACAAGTTTATTCATGTGAAAAATAGTAAACACTAATGGCGTTCACAGGCAACATCAAATTCTCCCCACACAGGAAACCACTGGCTCACTCATACGTGCAGAATGTCAGCCAATGACATAAAACAAAACATATTTGCTGGATAACAGCTCAGATAAAGTGATCTGTCAAAAAATATAAAAAATGTTCCACTGGATTTATGTGGGGGCCGAAATAGAAGGCAGCTCATTCTTTCCACTAACACAGGGCTTTGGTAATACACACAAACTGTAAATCTCCCATTACCAAACAACTCTTTGCACCACTGAAATGGGACAGGCACAAGAGGCTATTAAAGGCTCTTGACATTTATTAGTTACGGCTGAGAGGGTACCAGTGTATCCTTCTGTCGGCCTGAAAGAACAACACACAGGGATTTCCAAATGATATTGAGGTTTAATATGATTTGATTTATTAGGATCCCCATTAGCCGACAGCTAGTCTTACTGGGGTCCGACATAACGAGAAAGACATTACAAAAGATTTTACAATTTACATACAGAAGAAGATGAAGGGACTGATAAGTTGCTTTAGGCAGTGGGGTTGATTAAGCATGCAGAACTTAAAAGGGCTTGTTCTTCGGATGTACACTGCTCAAAAAAATAAAGGGAACACTAAAATAACACATCCTAGATCTGAATGAATGAAATAATCTTATTAAATACTTTTTTCTTTACATAGTTGAATGTGCTGACAACAAAATCACACAAAAATTATCAATGGAAATCAAATGTATCAACCCATGGAGGTCTGGATTTGGAGTCACCCTCAAAATTAAAGTGGAAAACCACACTACAGACTGATCCAACTTTGATGTAATGTCCTTAAAACAAGTCAAAATGAGGCTCAGTAGTGTGTGTGGCCTCCACGTGCCTGTATGACCTCCCTACAACGCCTGGGCATGCTCCTGATGAGGTGGCAGATGGTCTCCTGAGGGATCTCCTCCCAGACCTGGACTAAAGCATCCGCCAACTCCTGGACAGTCTGTGGTGCAACGTGGCGTTGGTGGATGGAGCGAGACATGATGTCCCAGATGTGCTCAATTGGATTCAGGTCTGGGGAACGGGCGGGCCAGTCCATAGCATCAATGCCTTCCTCTTGCAGGAACTGCTGACACACTCCAGCCACGTGAGGTCTAGCATTGTCTTGCATTAGGAGGAACCCAGGGCCAACCGCACCAGCATATGGTCTCACAAGGTGTCTGAGGATCTCATCTCGGTACCTAATGGCAGTCAGGCTACCTCTGGCGAGCACATGGAGGGCTGTGTGGCCCCCCAAATAAATGCCACCCCACACCATGACTGACCCACCGCCAAACCGGTCATGCTGGAGGATGTTGCAGGCAGCAGAACGTTCTCCACGGCGTCTCCAGACACTGTCACGTCTGTCACGTGCTCAGTGTGAACCTGCTTTCATCTGTGAAGAGCACAGGGCGTCAGTGGCGAATTTGCCAATCTTGGTGTTCTCTGGCAAATGCCAAACGTCCTGCACGGTGTTGGGCTGTAAGCACAACCCCCACCTGTGGACGTCGGGCCCTCATACCACCCTCATGGAGTCTGTTTCTGACCGTTTGAGCAGACACATGCACATTTGTGGCCTGCTGGAGGGCATTTTGCAGGGCTCTGGCAGAGCTCCTCCTGCTCCTCCTTGCACAAAGGCGGAGGTAGCGGTCCTGCTGCTGGGTTGTTGCCCTCCTAAAGCCTCCTCCACGTCTCCTGATGTACTGGCCTGTCTCCTGGTAGCGCCTCCATGCTCTGGACACTACGCTGACAGACACAGCAAACCTTCTTCCCACATCTCGCATTGATGTGCCATCCTGGATGAGCTGCACTACCTGAGCCACTTGTGTGGGTTGTAGACTCCGTCTCATGCTACCACTAGAGTGAAAGCACCGCCAGCATTCAAAAGTGACCAAAACATCAGCCAGGAAGCATAGGAACTGAGAAGTGGTCTGTGGTCACCAACTGCAAAACCAGTCCTTTATTGGGGGTGTCTTGCTAATTGCCTATAATTTCCCCCTGTTGTCTATTCCATTTGCACAACAGCATGCGAAATGTATTGTCAATCAGTGTTGCTTCCTAAGTGGACAGTTTGATTTCACAGAAGTGTGATTGACTTGGAGTTACATTGTGTTGTTTAAGTGTTCCCTTTATTTTTTTGAGTAGTGTAGTTTTACTGTGTATTTACTCCAACTACTTCATATAGAGAAAGACTGAAGGGAAGGCCTACTGTCCGACATGCAAAACTAGGGCTGACCCCAATTAGTCGACAGGCTGTTGGTCGACCAATATATATATATATATATATATATATATATTAATTTTTTTTTCCAGAGCATTAGCAAATATATCGATATTTTTTTATGGCACATGAGACAAACGTCTGAGTCGTGCCCATCTCAGTGAACTAATCCGTTGCGTGGGGCCACGTGGATGGCACAATCCAAGAAGGGGAGTGTGGCCAAGACGCACAACACACGTCTTTCTCCAGAATGTGCTCTCTCTCTCCAATTTGTGCACATTCATTGTTTCTTAACTTCATTGTGTGAATTGTTTTCCTTGATTGTTAGTGTCCATCAATTCCCCATTAAATATATCACCAGTAGTACATTTACCATTAATTCCTATCATTTCTAATCTACAATATTTGTTTAGTTATGGTAATTTCTGTTAATGCATTCAATATATTATTATTCCAGTCTTTTACAGTGGATACGTTGTTTGCAGAGCTCACAACTTATGCTACACTTGTGAGAAACAAGTTTTGGTTTATTTAATTCCATTTACGATTTTTGTCAATTTAGTCATTGTCTTTTGTTTCGAGCGCTACTGTTCCACGAAAATGTGCATATGAAAACCACAACTGGCACGCAGATCGGTAGAAATTGTAAGATAAATTGGCATTCCACATGAGAAAGGTTGCTGACTCCTCATGTAGCCTATTACCGGCAACTTCTGGAGAGTAAAGGCAGAATCTGTGTAAGCCAGCAGGAGCGGGAGGAGGATGGTTGGGTCAGGTTAAGTTATCTTTATCTCTGGCTTCCTCGAGTCATTTGTGTCTTATTTCATCAAACAGTTCGCTTAAAGCATATAGTTTATTTTATTAAAACACATAAGGTGTGTCTATTTGGAAAAATACACCAAAAGAAATCCGGTCAACCAGGATTTTCTTTTGTCGGGGATAGCCCTACGCAAAACACACATCCAAAAATGGGAAAACTATTTTGATCAGTTCTACAGTGCAGTAGTGTGGGTTTAGATGTGAACACTGCTGGGCAGGAGTTTCTTCTATGGGCCTTATGGAACAGGGGAGGCCACCTAGCCAGCACTGGGGACAAGTGGCTAGGCAATAGAAACAGCTACTTATGTCTAGCTTTATCCCTCCCAACATTCTGATAAAACTCTGGCCTTAACTGTGCCAACTCCAGCAGTAAAGTTTGAAATGGAGCGCTATTCTCCTCATCCTTGGTGGCTGTCAAAAACGTCATTATCACCCACCAGGCGTCAAACTAGATCAATTTCAACAGCAGGAGATTGAAGGATGGATTGGGAGGAGTGAGATGAGGGTAGATCAACAACAACAAATACAAGTGCAGAATATACTAAATATTTCCCCCACCCCCTGTGGACTCAATTTATAAAGATCCACTATCAAAATGCCCCTAAACCAAACTAGCTAACAGTGGAGCATGTTCCCAATATACACATCGGGTTGGTTAAGAGGGTCATGAATAGTAGGGTAACCTACTTTTGATGACAATGAGAGCAGAGCGCCTGTAAGAATAGGTCTTCATTAGAAAAGCTGTTCGTCAAGCTGTTAGTTCATTAGACAAGCTGCTCAAAACATGTTTGACAAGAGTAGGATGGATCGGTGCCATCAACGGGGAATCCAAAAAGCAGGGTCAATGAGGGTCATTTACTAATAACTCCATAGATAAATAATTCACAGTTCATTAGGAGAAACGCACAACCTTATCCGTGCCATTAGTCATTGTGCAGGGCCGAGTATCACACCGTGTCCTCAGACGTCGATGTGGTTTTGATAATCCTAACTGACTCTTTCCACTGCAGACCACAGACATGGGGTTCTAAAAATGTGAGGACGTGTGAACTAGCCTGCATTAGAGGTTGTAGAAGTCACCCTCTCCATCAGCATGGAGGAAGCTTTATTTAGCAGCTCAACGTTCTGAGAACGGGACAGACTGTCGTTTCCAGGTTGAGTACCTTTTTCATCCCCCCGACATCTCAAAGATCCTCTCAGAGAGAGATAAAAATCGGAGGCAACACACACTTCAGCCCACAAAGGCCAAGGGTATCCTTTTCAGCACAAAGATTAACATTCACTAATGCATGTGCACGCGTTGTGACATGGAACCTGTCCTTAGCTGCAGTGGTGCTCTTGTATGCATGTGTGGAGCTGTGTAAAACATGTTACTGCAGACCACAAGCGGGGGGGGGGGGGGGGGAGTAGGTCATATCACCCCTCCTGTCCTGGTAAACATTCACCCAGGGCTCAGTCTACATGGGGGAGTCCAGAAACATCAGTGGCCAGTGCTCCTACGACTCCCTGGCGAGGTTGCACGTAAGCCTGCAGTTTCCCGGGTCGTTTCACCTATTCTGAGAGTCCCCTGCCATGGTGGATGTGTAGTGAGAGAGAGAGCGCTTGTTTGATTCCTATATACAGGATGTTGTGGCTCGAAGGGGTCAGGGTTATTGCCAAGGCAACAGAGTAGCTGTTGGCCGGTGAGGGTCTGAATACATCATCTCAGCGGAATGAAAAAAAAAGTCCTGAAGGAGAGCTGGCGAAAGATGAAAAGAACTGCTGCTGTTCTGACAGCCAACTAGCAGGCAACCTTTCACAGAGTGCCCGAGAATGCTACTGTTAGCACTGGAGGCTAAACCTAGGCTTGACAGCTGCTAAGCACAGGCTCCCACTCTCGTTCCCACCTCACATGTGTCCTGGTAGAATGCATAGTCGCCCTCTCCCTCTAAGGGGGGATGAAGCCACTCAAGCCAGGCAGTTAAAGTGAAAGCCACAGCAGAGGTGATGGTGAAGGCAGTCTCATGTTTCTGGCACGCGCCACAGCTCATATTGAGGTCGTCCCCTCCACTCGTTAGCACCACCGCTGTGAACCCAAAGTCCACCAGGAAGCAGCCAGTACCAATGGCTGGCAAACACATTTTGGGGGAGAAAGAGTTCAGGACAGACTATTTTGAGCAAGTTACATGAAACCGCTCAGTCATGGAAAACGTGTTTATTATGGTGCAACAGTAGGCAGATATCTGACCATTGATGTCGTCTAAAGGGAGGCAGGTGTGGCGGTTGGGTTTTGACCTGATGAGACCGCACTGATTGGCTTGGTTGTATGCAGATGAGCACCTAATCAGAGTGTGTGTGAGACTGATTGGACAATTTTGATGTGTGTCAAAAACTGTGCAGGGTCACTGACAAGTAAACTAATGAATACAAATGTGGAAGGTAGGTAGGTGTCGTCTTGCTGGTAGACTTTCAAGGTCACTGCTGTCTCCAGCCCAGCCTGTCAGCTCTGACTCAACCTTCACGGGAAGAGGTGAGTGAGGGGTGTGGGTGGGTCGGGAGGCCAGGACATAAAGCAGATGCTGCTTTTAACATGACACTTAGTGACTTAGCATACGAGTCATGCATCAACTCCTCTACTTACTCACCGCAAAAAATGTCCACATACTCTGCCTCATTGGTATGTAGTTACCCTAGTTACTCCGGGATTGGAGAGTGAGGGGTTAACCAAAGCCCTTCATTCCACGTCCTTAGTGTGGTGGCAGGAGTGGGAAAGGGCATATATATAAGTTATAGGCTAACCCCCCCCCCCCCCAACCTTTCCTTTGAGGCAGAGAGAGAAAGAAAAGTCATTTTCTAGGAAGCTGGGTGACAGAGAGCGCAAGACGAGGAGAGAAAAAGGGGAAAGGACAGGGCGATGTATTGGTGACGCTGAAGGAGAATAGTCAATCTGTGAGGAGGCCAGGTCCAGGTGACAAGAGGAAGGAAGCCATGGAAAGGGTTGTGGATCCAAAGACTGAGGGGGCATGGGGATTGAGGCCGCTGTATTCTGGTTTCACTGTAACCCTATTCTTTTCCCATATCCGATCCCCATGTCCAAGCAATCACACAACCCCTCCTTCACTCGCCCACACACAGAGACTCAACTCATTTTGAATGACCCTCTCAAATCGGTTTACAGCTCTCATGGTCTTATGTAACAGCTCCACTCACCTGGTGCAGCCATTGTACTGGATTAGTCAGGGAGATGAGCAGTGTTCAGCAGGGTGGATGTGCAAGTTGGGGGAGAGACTCATCTACATCCCAAACATTGTTGATGAGAGCCTGCTATGGCAAATAACTTCCCTTTTTAGCAGAGCCTAGTTAATCTTTCATCTCAAGCACGTTCCACTGCAGCCTGGTGACGTACAGGTAGATTTTACAACAGCATAGGGGGAGTTCACATGCAAACAACCGCACCCAGTCTCTCCCTCTAGAGAGAGAAACAGTGGCCAGTTTTACATTGAGAATATCTGTTGTTGGCAGTAGCGTGACCGTCAACTGCTTAGAGCTTTCTAATGTCTCTCATTGCAAGTGATTAAGTACGGTCAAATTCTATAAAGGTAGCGCTCATCTCTCTAAGTTTTGTCTACATCAGACATTGAAACATTTACCAGCCAAGATCAAAGACTGTTTGGGTTCATCAATTTCAGTGAATGTGTCTGTAAATCAATTAGCAGAGCCAATGCCAGGTGGTGTCTGATCTCGGGGTTTAGTGGTGGTGACAGGGTGACTGGGGAGAGCGCAGCAGAGATCAGGAGCAACACAGCTTTGATCCCGCTCTGCTTATTATCAGAGCACTCAGATCAAAGAGCTCCATCTACATACATGAAAGAACATGCATGCCCTCTAAAACAAAACACAGGAACACATAAATGAAATACAAAAACACACCCACACAAAGACACACACCTAAAAACAGACAGACCTGCATAATTTTTTTTTTTTTTAAAGTCTGAGTATTCAGACATCTTGACTTTATCAAAAAAAAATTACGTTACAGCCTTATTCTAAAATGTATTAAATAATGTTTTCCCTCATCAATCTACACACACACACACAATACCCCATAATGACAAAGCGAAAACAAGTTTAGAAATTTTTGCAGATGTATTAAAAATAAAAAACAGAAATACCTTATTTACGTAAGTACTCAGACCCTTCACTATGAGACTCGAAAATGAGCTCAGCTGCATCCTGTTTCCATTGATCATCCTTGAGATGTTTCTACAACTTGATTGGAGTCCACCTGTGGTAAATTCAATTGATTGGGGGGCCTCCCGAGTGGCGCAGCGGTTTAAGGCACTGCGTCGCAGTGTTCGAGCAGTCACTACAGACCTGGGTTCGATCCCGGGCTGCATCACAAGTGTTTCCTCCTACACATTGGTGCATCTGGCTTCCGGGTTAAGCAGGCAGGTGTTAAGAAGCGCGGTTTGGCGGGGATTTGCAGCGATGAGACAAGATCAAAATTGGGGAGAAAAAAAAGGGGGTAAAATACCCACAAAAAAATTAATAAGTTAAATTGATTGGACATGATTTGGAAAGGCAAACACCTGTCTATATAAGGTCCCACAGATGACAGTGCATGTCTGAGCAAAAACCAAGCCACGAGGTCGAAGGAATTGTCCGTAGAGCTCAGAGACAGGATTGTGTCGAGGCACAGTTCTGGGGAAGGGTACCAAAAAATGTCTGCAGCATTGAAGGTCCCCAAGAACACAGTGGCCTCCATCATTCTTAAATGGAAGAAGTTTGGAACCACCAAGACTCTTCCTAGAACTGGCCGCCCGGCCTAACTGAGCAATCGGGGGAGAAGTGCCTTGGTCAGGGAGGTGACCATGAACCCTATGGTCACGGACAGAGCTCTAGAGTTCCTCTGTGGAGATGGGAGAACCTTCCAGAAGGACAACCATCTCTGCAGCACTCCACCAATCAGGCCTTTATGGTAGTGGCCAGACGGAAGCCATTCCTCAGTAAAAGGCACATGACCGCCCACTTGGAATTTGCCAAAAGGCACTTTAAGGACTCAGACCATGAGAAACCACATTCTCTGGTCTGATGAAACCAAGATTGAACTCTTTGGCCTGAATGCCAAGTGTCACGTCTGGAGGAAACCTGGCACCATCCCTAAGGTGAAGCCTGGTGGTGGCAGCATAATGCTGTGGGGGGGGGGGGGGGGTTTCAGCGGCAGAGAGACTAGTCAGGATCGAGGAAAGATGAACGGAGCAAAGTACAGAGAGATCCTTGATAAAAACCTGCTCCAGAGCGCTCAGGACCTCAGACTGGGGCGAAGGTTCACCTTCCAACAAGACAACAACCTTAAGCACACAGCCAAGACAAAGCAGGAATGGCTTAGGGACAAGTCTCTGAATGTCCTTGAGTGACCCAGCCAGAGCCCGGACTTGAACCCAATATCTCTGGAGAGACCTGAAAATAGCTGTGTAGCGACACTCCCCATCCAACCTGACAGAGCTTGAGAGGATCTGCAGAGAAGAGTGGGAGAAACTCCTCAAGCTTGTAGCGTCATTCCCAAGAAGACTCAAGGCTGTAATTGCTGCCAAAGGGTCTGAATACTTAAGTAAATGTGATATTTCCTGGTTTTTTTATTTATAGATTTGTAAAAATTTCTTAAAAACCTGTTTTTGCTTTGTTATTATTGGGTATTGTGTGTAGATTGATGAGTAAAAAAAACAATTTAATCAATTTTAGAATAAGGCTGTAACGTACAAAATGTGGAAAAATCAAGGGGTCTGAATACTTTCCGAATGCACTGTACATCACTGGGACAGAGTTTGCTTGTCTATAAAAGGGCAGTCATGTGCGGGGTTGGTTGACAAATAATCAGTTAATAGCCCGTTTCTACAGAGAGGTTTGATCACCACTCAGTGTATTAGAAGCATCTTACCAGCCACCTCCACGATGTCCCCTGGTACAAGGTCCCTGGACTTGATTCTCTGCACACTCTTCCTGTCCTGCCGGTACACCTTGCCCATCTCCGGCTCGTACTCTTTGAGCGCTTCAATAGCGTTCTCTGCATTTCGCTCCTGTAAGACAAAAGCCACCAGATTAATCAATATTATTCACAGAGATAATGTAAACTTTAAGTGTGGGGTTGATGACAAGATCCCCCACAAAATTCCAAAGAGCATTTAGAGATGGTTCAACAATGAAAATGATCACTTGAACAGTGACCCTCAAGGAGGCAAATCAATCAAACCCAAGAGAGAAGTGCATCCAACCACAGATCATTGAATATTGTAATAGTCAGACAGAAATATCACAGTATTTACAATGCTGATCTGTGGATCTCTCATCATACACAAACGAAAAAACAATAGGACCAAAAAGGAAACCAGAGAATGTTGTGAATTACAATGAGTCCTTTTGAAATTTGGGTAATATAATTTACATCTTGCACATTTAGAAAACACTTGGCTATCGATGAGAGGTTTGACGCAGCCAGGGTGTATTCTGAATAGAACAACTCACCACAGGGTTCTATGGCTAGAGACAGATTTCATCCTCTTGGTTGAGGAATCTCTCAGAAATCCACAGATTGGCAGGATGTAAAAGCCATAAGGCAAGAAAGACTGCTCTATACTAAACTCCAGTGGTCAATGACACTATTGACCAAAAAGGTATAACTAAACAGACAGACTGTATGAACCTGATTTAATGGGTTTCCCTCAGGCTGTGGGTGGACATGTACCCAACAGGACAATATTTTGTCATTTAATCACCTGTCCACAACCTTAGTCTGTGCCTCAAGAGATTAATTGTCAATCTACCTCACAAAACTACATTAAAATGTGATTAATCTAATTCCTAGGCAACAGGTGTCAAGAGTGAAATACACACGATATGATAACACATTTAGAATATGGTAAACCCATCACTTCCATCCCCCTACACTAACTGGCCTGTAGCCGCCTCGGTTGCAGAGATGCCCGGCATTATTTACTGTGTTCTTTTAAAATCTTGTGTTGCCATCCGCCAGGCTGATGCTAGGAGTCCCTGTGCCCCACGAGCAGGCCCCACTCTAGGGTGATCCGCTCCTGCCTCCGCTCCAATTCGGATTGAAAAGACACTGAGCAAAAAGCAAGGTAATTAGGCTGTGTGCCTCCAAGCCTGCTCCTGCCACCCAGGTGCACACGGCCAAATCAATAGGCCACTTTAACCCCCTGGACTAAGCCAGAAGTCCAGGGGAAAGCACACGCAGAGAGGCATACCGGTACAACCATTGAGGTTGTCACATTCAGGGATAAAAAATAAAAAAGGACTAAAGACTGAGGGAGAACTTGGCATGTGGTAGGGGAGGGGGGGCTGGGGTAAGGCCGGGGCTTCTCAGGCCAGTCAGGGTAATGAACGCAGATGAAAATAAAACCAAGGAGAAGAAAGCGGGACGAGGGTTTCAGGGTGACTAAGAAACTAACTAAGGCAGAGAGGAAAATAGGACCTCTCCTCTCTCTGCTCCAGGCCCAGGGGCTCCAGTGGGATGCCTGCTCTATCTTTAGCCTGGATGGGGATTGTTATCTAGATCGGGAGTTTTACATTGAAAACCATTCATATAGGCTACTCCTTTTTTCCCCCTCATAACTAAAGTTTCACTATTCTTCTCCATCAAGTTTTTTTTTTTTTGTTAACGCACTGGGCTGGCAACACCATTACACAGCCATGATTCAACCTACTGACTTCAACTTCTAAACTAAATGACTAGGGTTTTAAAACGTGGATAGCTACATGCCATAATGCCCAGTGTATAGCTTCATTCTCCTGTGTCACAACAGAGGACAAAAAGCCTCTGGTTCAGCTCAAAGATTGTATCTATTTTTAACTGTCTTTTTGTTCATGGCATTCTCTCTCCCCGGAGGTTTGAAGGATCGTTTGGACAGGCAGACGAACTGACCAGAAGACGTCCACGGGGATCCCTCCAAATCCTCTTCCTGGCATCCAATCCCTGCCTTTTCCGTCAGGGGAACCAGCTCAGTGGCCAATCACAGGCAACTAATGGTGGTCACTGACTGGAGTGACCCAGAAGCCTTGTCATTACACCAGCAAGGGAAAAAACATGTTTGCTACCATGTGTCTATCATTTCAGTTTCTTACATTTCTTCATCATGCACACAATCAATTCTCTCAATTTACAGTGAGTGAGGCAATCAAAGTAGCCTGTTGTTTTGTCTCCCCACTTTCGATCTGAAATCCCCATCACCCACTAATTGACATGCCATTTTTGCAGATTAAGTGCTCGAGCTAGTAATGCATCAATATTTATCATTTACAAATTAGCTATGAAAACACCCAATTAATATATAGCACAACTAGTGCTGTTGCGGTGACCATATTACTGCCACACCGGCAGTTATGAGTCATGACTGCAGTAAGATTTCACGTGACGGTCACGGTAATCTCCTTTTATGCACTCTGGACATGTGTTGGTAGTGCCCATCTCGCCAACGACCATCAGGTCGCTAATGGCCTGGTACTCAGGGCTCCATTGCCCCTCTAACCCCTGACGTCAACGCAAATGCAATGGAAAAACACAAAACACTTATCAAAACAGTATGTGCTTTTAAAACTCACCTCACGGTGATTGATCAATTTGAAGAAAAAAGTTCAATAGGTTGAAACTGAGTGGAAAACATGGTCCCTGTGGATGTTGTTTCAAAGCCTAACAGAACGAAATGACCAGCACTTTCTAAGGTGAGAATTAATTCAAAAAATATCCAACAAGCATATTAGAGTTTATGAATAGGAGTCCAAGGCCGAAAGAAACCTTGAATTAAAATAATGATTGTGCCGTTATACAAAACATAGCCTACCGTATCCTACGCACGGCAGAAAAACTAAAAAAAACTGTTTAATTAAATATGTTTAGTTGTGAAACCATGTTACGATCAATATTCCCTAACATATTTCACTACAGAGAGATCATATCCTCTTGCATCGGCCATGCAGTGCACCTTGCAAAACTGATTGCTCGTTATGAAATTAGAAACTTTACCCTGTATATCTAAAAATGACAGTATACACTTTTTTAAACCAAAACTACCAAAAACTATTGCTGATGGTGAACCTGAATCAAAATAAAATCCATTGTAAGCCCCGTTCAGCAGGTAGCCAGAGGAGAGTTGTCTCCGGTAGCTTACTTTCATTCCAGTGAAACATAGATAACCTAGAACATAGGTTGTCACTCAACTAATAAAGCCTAATATCACGAAAGCCCTTTTATCACTTGAATGCTGAACGTGCCGCGTATATGTGCAAGATCAGGAACAGGCCGCCTACCTCGCCTTGGTCAGGGCCAAAACGAAAGCAAATCGCGCAGTTTGACTAGGCTACCGATATTGCCTGAGGTTATTTGGCACACATGCAAAATAACTTGTAGATCAATGACTGTCATTGCAGTTACATGCAGTTTGACACTGAAAGAGAGTTGTCACAAAAGATGAGGTATTTTCAGAAGGTAGACAGAATGTAATATGAGCAACAACAAAAACATGTGAACCGGAATTGGTTTTCTGACCGATGTATGCTATATTTGGATAGGTTTGGGGTCTGCAGACAGATGCACTTCAATCTTAAACATTTGAATCTTAATGAATATCGGTTAATCATTACACCCCTATTAGGTGAGACAAGCACATATCATTGTCCTCAATAAAGAGGTCATCAGTGCTAGTAGGAAAATATAAGTGTGGGGGGGGGGGGGGTTATATGGCCTGTAGACGTGGCCTGATCCCATCATAAGCTAGGCCTACTACAATCAATTAACGATTACTCTTAGGGTGGGACAGTCTATCCAACCCAAAGAATAACTAAGCTAACCATATTAAAAGGAAAAGGTTGTAAAATATATGCTTACCTGCCAGACACCCACGATGGCATTGGCTATAAGAATCAGCAAAATTACAAAAGGCTCAACGAAGGCTGTGATGGTCTCCTCTCCCTCCTCGAACCAGGCCAGCGCCTAACAGAGGAAAATAGGCAGACAAGTCAGACAGCAATACTCAAAAATACATGCATAACAGCTTTAGGCATATTATGCCCTACCAGATATTAACATCTCAACCAGATATCAGCTTTAGGATGTAGAGGAGATTAGTCTTGTAACGATAGCAGAATTTTTACTTCGATACCAGGTTTGGTATCACGATACTTGATAAATATGAGGTTTAAAAAAAAAAATCTGACAGCCACTTATGCATAAATTAAATTCATTTGACTTTGTTTTTACCAAATTTAACTACAACTCGAATTATATGGGATTTTTGGGTCCGATATCGATTTTAAGGAGGCAAAAGTCACTGATTACCGATCTGTCGATATATTGTTTGTTTTTTTAGAGGTGGAATGAAAACCAGACCTTTTTTACACAAATTGTGTTCCAAAGGATTAACAGATATTCTAAATAATTTCTTAACTAAAACACTAAAAGTAACATTAATTAAATAACATTTTATTTGTGGTTTACATGAACCACCAAAAAGCAACTGCACCCTCTATAAATACGAAAGTAAATACAAAACACTTGTTCAGTTTACCTTATGTACAACTTAAAGATTTTTCTATGGCAGTGGATAAGAATGCAGAAGTGTTTGTGCTGAAGCATCACAAGCACACTAATAAACAAGGGCCAAATGAATTAAACTGTCTCAAAGTAAATCTGAAACTGCACTGTTCACAAACTATGCAGTGAAATGCAGTAACATTTTTATTTTATTTCACCTTTATTTAACCAGGTAAGCCAATTGAGAACAAGTTCTCATTTACAACTGTGACCTGGCCAAGATAAAGCAAAGCAGTGCGATAAACACAACAGAGTTACATATGGAATAAATAAAACGTACAGTCAATAAAACAATAGAAAATCTATATACAGTATGTGCAAATGTAGTAAGTTATGGAGGTAAGGCAATAAATAGGCCAGTGCAAAATAATTACAATTTATCATTAACACTGGAGTGATAGATGTGCATAAGATGATGTGCAAATAGAGATACTGGGGTGCAAATGAGCAAAATAAATAATGTAAATAACAATATGGGGATGAGGTAGTTGGGTGGGCTAATTACAGATGGGCTGTGTACAGGTGCAGTGATCGGTAAGCTGCTCTGACAACTGATGCTTAAAGATAGTGAGGGAGATAAGTGTCTCCAGCTTCAGAAATGTTTGCAGTTCGTTCCAGTCATTTGCAGCAGAGAACTGGAAGGAATGGCGACCAAAGGAGGTGTTGGCTTTGGGGATGACCAGTGAGATATACCTGCTGGAACGCATACTACGGGTGGGTGTTGCTATGGTGACCAATGATCTAAGATAAGGCAGGGATTTGCCTAGAAGTGATTTATAGATGACCTGGAGCCAGTGGGTTTGGCGACGAATATGTAGTGAGGGCCAGGCAACGAGAGCGTACAGGTCACAATGGTGGGTAGTATATGGGGCTTTGGTGACAAAACGGATGGCACTGTGATAGACTACATCCAATTTGCTGAGTAGAGTGTTGGAAGCTATTTTGTAAATGACATCGCCGAAGTCAAGGATTGGTAGGATAGTCAGTTTTACGAGGGCATGTTTAGCAGCATGAGTGAAGGAGGCTTTGTTGCAAAATTGGAAGCCGATTCTAGATTTAACTTTGGATTGGAGATGCATAATGTGAGTCTAGAAGGAGAGTTTACGGTCTAACCAGACACCTAGGTATTTGTAGTTGTCCACATATTCTAAGTCAGACCCGCCGAGAGTAGTGATTCTAGTCGGGCGGGCGGGCGGAAGCAGCGTTCGATTGGAGCATGCATTTAGTTTTACTAGCGTTTAAGAGCAGTTGGAGGCCACGGAAGGAGTGTTGTATGGCATTGAAGCTCGTTTGGAGGTTTGTTAACACAGTGTCCAATGAAGGGCCAGATGTATACAAAATGGTGTCGTCTGCGTAGAGGTGGATCTGAGTCACCAGCAGCAAGAGCGACGTCATTGATATACAGAGAGAATAGAGTCGGCCCGAGAATTGAACCCTGTGGCACCCCCATAGAGACTGCCAGAGGTCCAGACAACAGGCCCTCCAATTTGACACATTGAACTCTGAGAAGTAGTTGGTGAACCAGGCGAGGCAGTCATTTGAGAAACCAAGGCTATTTAGTCTGCCAATAAGAATGCTGTGATTGACAGAGTCAAAAGCCTTGGCCAGGTCGATGAAGACGGCTGCACAGTACTGTCTATTATCGATCGCGGTTATAATATCGTTTAGGACCTTGAGCGTGGCTGAGGTGCACCCATGACCAGCTCGGAAACCAGATTGCATAGCGGAGAAGGTACAGTGGGATTCGAAATGGTCGGTGATCTGTTTGTTAACTTGGCTTTCAAATACTTTCGAAAAGGCAGGGCAGGATGGATATAGGTCTGTAACAGTTTGGATCTAGTGTCACATGCACTAAGTCATTTAACCACTAGATGTCAGCGTCAGCATTTGTATTGAGTAAATTCACTAGTGCTTTACAAGTTAAAGGTCATGTAAAGAAACACTATGGCAACCTCGCAATGAGAGCTTGTTATGACAAGCATACGCTAGCTGTTCATTACGAAATGTTTTCTTCCTGAAACCATAATTGAAATTACACTAATTCAATACTAAATGTATTTGCTAGCTATACACGGAATGTATAAAACATTAGGAGCACCTGCTCTTTCCATGACAGACTGACCAGGTGAATGCCATGATCCCTTATTGATGTCACTTGTTAAATCCACTTCAAATCAGTGTAGATGAAGGAGAGGAGACAGGTTAAAGAAGGATTTTTAAGCCTAGAGACAATTGAGACATGGATTGTGAATGTGTGCCATTCAGAGGGTGACTGGGAAAGACAAAATATTTAAGTGCCTTTGGACGGGGTATGATAGTAGGTGCCAGGCGCAACAATTTGAATGTGTCAAGAACTGCAACGCTGCTGGGTTTTTCATGCTCAGTTTCCCCATGTGTATCAAGAACGGTCCACCACCCAAAGGACATCCAATCAACTTAACACAACCGTGGGAAGCATTGGCGTCAACATGCGCCAGCATCCCTGCGGAACGCTTTTGCCACAATGAATTGAGGCTGTTCTGAGGGCAAATGTTGGGGGTGCAACTCAATGTTAGGAAGGTGTTCCTAATGTTTTGTACACTGTATATTTCAACTGCAAATGGCACCGTTACTGTCTGGGCCTATTAAGTTAGTGAGCTTATTTAGTTTTCCCAAATATGCAATCTGCAAAAAGTCATGACTGAAAACTTTTATGCAGGAAAATGCTCGCCGCACTGGTTTTAGTCACACACGTTCTAATTTAGCTAGCTATCAAACAATCTTCTCATCATGAATGCAAGCAAGCATGGCCTGAATTATAGATCTGCGCCAACTGTCATGCTTTTTGCAGATTGCAAAACTAAGTAAGCTCACTAACTTAATAGGCCCAGACAGTAACTGTGTTATTTTTGTATCAAGGTTGAGTTGTATCAAGGTTAAGTAGCAAAGATTGATCACTAGCTAGGCTAACTACCTTGCTGGCTAGATAGGCCCAAACTACATTGCTGGCTAGCTATGAGAACAGGGCTGCTTGCTTGGTGAAGTGTACTTTTGATTATTTACTTATTCAAATTACGCTGTCGCTGGCAAGCTACTCACTGTCAAACAACCATGCCCACGTCATGATTTACAGATTGAATAATATTCAATGAACAGCTTGTGGAGCGCCCTCTTCAGGCAACCATTGAAACATTTAAAAAATGACCAGACGTATTTGTTCATTCTATATATAGAATATTGGTGCTATATATAAATATTTACGTGAAAGGCTAATATCGTCCAATAATAAATCGGTCAACAGATTTATTGGTCGGGCTCTAATAACATAATGATAATTTATTTGAATGGTAAAAATGGTCCGCCATGTACTTCCAGAAAAGGTCTAAATAAAACAAATGTACAAGCAACTATGCTTGGGCGGTATCCAGATTGTCATACCTTCATACAGACCTTGTGCCATAACAGGATATTCGGTAATACCAGCATTGAACACAAGGGGCACTATTGTAACCCGAAGGTTAGCAATACTAAACAAGTACATGCAATTCCCATAGAGAATGCTAACGAGAGCATTGAGAACATTTTATACAGTCTCTTACCTAAAGTATTTGTAAAGACAGAAATCCCAGCTCATGAAGTTATACAAGTAACAAAAAAAATACTATTCACAATTTGCTCCATGGACAAAGCAAATATTAGACAGCAAGGCTCTTGATCCAGGAGGGAATTCTCTACTGTTACCAAGCAAAACTTGATTTTGAAAGAAGCTAACCACTTAGCTAAATTAGTCAACCAAATGCACAACTGCAGAGCATTTAGCACATTTTAGACAGTTGACCCAAATATTTATAAGATATCTAGCTTGCAAACATTTTGTGGTGAAATCCATACTGTAACTAGATCACCTGGCTGCACAACAGTGAATGACTCACAAGCCTCTGGTCTCTCGTCATTGTGCGCTGGTAAACAAACACCACGTGGCTGGGACTACCGGTAAGCTTCAAAATGTAAAATTGTGACAGGTGAAATGAAGAACTCGATCCGATTTATCTCCAAACGTATTGCACAAGTTGAGTGCAGGTATTTACATAAAAAATAGCTACAAATATTCACACTTATAAAATCTTTATAAGTTTAAAAAAGGTATTGACAAAGAAGAGCTCTTCAGTAGGTACCAAAACATTCAAAGACCATTTTCTCAAAAGTGAGATCACAAGTTTATTTTACATTTAAGTCATTTAGCAGATGCTCTTATCCAGAGCGACTTACAAATTGGTGCATTCAACCTAGGATAGCCAGTGGGACAACCACCCTTTTTCTTTTTTATGGGGGGGGGGTAAAAGGATTACTGTTATACTATTCCAGGTATTCCTTAAAGAGGTAGGGTTTCAAGTGTCTCCGGAAGGTGGTCAGTGACTCTGCTGTCCTGGCGTCATGGGGGAGCTTGTTCCACCATTGGGGTGCCAGAGCAGCAAATAGCTTTGACTGGGCTGAGCAGAATTACTTTGATATAATGATAAATGATATACCATTTTGTAGCTCTGTGTCTCTGCTTTTATCCAATGTAAAAAACACGTGTTTTGTATCGAAAAAGTACCGAAGTTTCACGCAACACTAGAGATGAGGCGAGCCAGAGGCAAGGTAGCAGAGCCAGGAGCAATATTGCAAAATCAGGGCAAAGGCCATCACTTGGTAACAAGGAGTTATTCAATTTGGGTGAAAATAGCATTTGGAGAGTGACAAGGCTCGTCTGGGCTGAAAATGTGGTCAGCACAAGCCCATCCAAGACCTTGGCATCTATACATCTAGGCAAGCGAATGCTATTGCAAAGAGATGTCAGTGGACAAATGCTACCCATCAGCGCCTTGTGCAAGGACTTCCAGTTACATCAATCAAATCCAATGTTGAACATATGGCTAGCGTGGTAATTGTATAATCGTTTAACCGCCGATTATGGATGAAAATCGTCATGAAAATAAAACAAGTCATACGTTTAAAAAAAGTATACACTACCGGTCAAAAGTTTTACAACACCTACTCATTCAAGGGTTTTTCTTTATTTTTTATTATTTTCTACACTGTAGAATAATAGTGAAGAAATCAAAACTATGATAACACAAATGGAATTATGTATTTTAGTAACCAAAAAAAAAAGTGTTATATCAAAATATATTTGAGATTTTTCAAAGTAGCCACCCTTTTCCTTGATGACAGCTTTGCACAATCTTGGCATACTCTCAACCAGCTTCACCTGGAATGCTTTTCCAACAGTCTTGAAGGAGTTCCCACATATGTTGAGCACTTGTTGAATGTTTTTCCTTCACTCTGCTGTCCGACTCATCCCAAAACATCTCAATTTGGTTGAGGTCAGGGGATTGTGGAGGCCAGGTCATCTGATGCAGCACTCCATCACTCTCCTTCTTAGTCAAATAGGCCTTACACAGCCTGGGAGGTGTGTTGGGTCATTGTCCTGTTGATAAACAAATGATAGTCCCACTAAGCCCAAACCAGATGGGATGGCGTATCGCTGCAGAATGCTGTGGTAGCCATGCTGGTTAAGTGTGCCTTGAATTCTAAATAAATCACAGACAGTGTCACCAGCAAAGCACCCCCCACATCATAATGCCAATTTGGACTCTAGACCAAAGGACACATTTCCACCGGTCTAATGTCCATTGCTCGTGTTTCTTGGCCCAAGCAAGTCTCTTCTTCTTATTGGTGTCCTTTAGTAGTGGTTTCTTTGCAGCAATTCGACGACGAAGGCCTGAGTCAATGTTTTATACATTCCGAGTCTCTGAACAGTTGATGTTGAGATGTGTCTGTTACTTGAACTCTGTGAAGCATTTATTTGGGCTGCAATTTCTGAGGCTGGTAACTCTAATGAACTTATCCTCTGCAGCAGAGGTAACTCTGGGTCTTCCATTCCTGTGGCGGTCCTCATGAAAGCCAGTTTCATCATAGCGCTTGATGGTTTTTGCGACTGCACTTGAAGAAACTTTGAAAGTTCTTGAAATTTTCCAGATTGACTGACCTTCATGTCTTAAAGTAACGATGGACTGACGTTTCTCTTTGCTTATTTGAGCTGTTCTTGCCATAATATAGACTTGGTCTTTTAGCAAATAGGGCTATCTTCTGTATACCCCCCTCAACATCGTCACAACACAACTGATTGGCTCAAACGCATTAAGGAGGAAAGAAATTCCACAAATTAACTTTTAAAAAGGCACACCTGTTAATTGAAATGAATTCCAGGTGACTACCTCATGAAGCTGATTGAGAGAATGCCAAGTGTGCAAAGCTGTCATCAAGGCAAAGGGTGGCTATTTGAAGAATCTCAAATATAAAATACTTTTTTGGTTACTACATGTTTCCATGTGTATTATTTCATAGTTTTAAGGTCTTCACTATTATTCTACAATGTTGAAAATAGTAAAAAATAAAGCAAAACCCTTGAATGAGTAGGTGTTCTAAAACGTTTGACCGGTAGTCTACAGTGAGGGAAAAAAGTATTTGATCCCCTGCTGATTTTGTACGTTTGCCCACTGACAAAGAAATGATCAGTCTATAATTTTAATGGTAGGTTTATTTGAACAGTGAGAGACAGAATAACAACAACAAAATCCAGAAAAACGCATGTCAAAAATGTTATAAATTGATTTGCATTTTAATGAGGGAAATAAGTATTTGACCCCATCTCAAATCAGAAACATTTCTGGCTCCCAGGTGTCTTTTATACAGGTAACGAGCTGAGATTAGGAGCACACTCTTAAAGGGAGTGCTCCTAATCTCAGCTTGTTACCTGTATAAAAGACACCTGTCCACAGAAGCAATCAATCAGATTCCAAACTCCACCATGGCCAAGACCAAAGAGCTCTCCAAGGATGTCAGGGACAAGATTGTAGACCTACACAAGGCTGGAATGGGCTACAAGACCATCGCCAAGCAGCTTGGTGAGAAGGTGACAACAGTTGGTGCGATTATTCGCAAATGGAAGAAACACAAAATAACTGTCAGTCTCCCTCGGCCTGGGGCTCCATGCAAGATCTCACCTCGTGGAGTTGCAATGATCATGAGAACGGTGAGGAATCAGCCCAGAACTACATGGAAGGATCTTGTCAATGATCTCAAGGCAGCTGGGACCATAGTCACCAAGAAAACAATTGGTAACACACTATGCCGTGAAGGACTGAAATCCTGCAGTGCCCGCAAGGTCCCCCTGCTCAAGAAAGCACATATACATGCCCGTCTGAAGTTTGCCAATGAACATCTGAATGATTCAGAGGAGAACTAGGTGAAAGTGTTGTGGTCAGATGAGACCAAAATTGAGCTCTTTGGCATCAACTCAACTCGCCGTGTTTGGAGGAGGAGGAATGCTGCCCATGACCCCAAGAACACCATCCCCACTGTCAATCATGGAGGTGGAAACATTATGCTTTGGGGGTGTTTTTCTGCTAAGGGGACAGGATAACTTCACCGCATCAAAAGGGACGATGGACGGGGCCATGTACCGTCAAATCTTGGGTGAGAACCTCCTTCCCTCAGCCAGGGCATTGAAAATGGGTCGTGGATGGGTATTCCAGCATGACAATGACCCAAAACACACGGCCAAGGCAACAAAGGAGTGGCTCAAGAAGAAGCACATTAAGGTCCTGGAGTGGCCTAGCCAATCTCCAGACCTTAATCCCATAGAAAATATGTGGAGGGAGCTGAAGGTTCGAGTTGCCAAACGTCAGCCTCGAAACCTTAATGACTTGGAGAAGATCTGCAAAAAGGAGTGGGACAAAACCCCTCCTGAGATGTGTGCAAACCTGGTGGCCAACTACAAGAAACGTCTGACCTCTGATTGCCAACAAGGGTTTTGCCACTAAGTAGTAGGTCATATTTTGCAGAGGGGTCAAATATTTATTTCCCTCATTAAAATGCAAATCAATTTATAACATTTTTGACATGCGTTTTTCTGGATTTTGTTGTTGTTATTCTGTCGCTCACTGTTCAAATAAACCTACCATTCAAATCATAGACTGATCATGTCTTTGTCAGTGGGCAAACGTACAAAATCAGCAGGGAATCAAATACTTTTTTCCCTCACTGTATATATAAAAACATGTATGTGGAACGAACAGCTGACTGAAGACGGAACGGCGGGGCATTCATGCAGTTGAGTTTGTGTCCACGGTAACTTTACAACGTGCATCATCTTCCGACAGGTGCCATTATTCTAACGCGACACAGTTGCCTGGAGCCATCCGTGTAACAAATTGTGGAACTCATCCAAAGAAGTATAATAAAAAAAATGTAAAGAGGGGGAACCGCAGCTGTGCGGCAACAAGGCAAATTTGTGCTGTGACGTCATCGCGGCAAGGGCAAAACGTAATGTAGCGACTTATAGTGACAAATCAAGCAGCCAATAGTGACTCTCAATGAACAAGAGAGAGCAGTGCACTAACCACGGCAGAACAGAAACTGCGTTATGAAAACATTGTGCCATTTGCAAGAACTTCACTTCACTAGCTAGCTAGAGGGCGTATTCAGCATTGAGCGTGTGTGAACTGGCGTTGTTAGCATATCTTTCATTTCATATGGATTGATTTGGAGACTGGTTAAGCTAGCAAGAACATTAGCTAGCTAGCTAACTTTCATGCACATTTTGCAGGAGCACAGGCATTCAGGAGCGGAGGAGAGGAGAAAATGTGTGTCTTAAATAAAAAAGAAAACATTTGTTTTGCCATTAGAACGATTATAACGGTGACCGCGGTCATTTGGCTGACAAACATCATCCAAAATTCCATGACCGTCACAGCCCTAGTTGAACATGCTATTGCTAATAACTGTAGTAGTTCAAATTCAAAGCACCGCACAACTCTATCCTGTTCAGGCACCCAGCCTTCGGCTAAGCATTCAATCCTCTATCTGAAAACAGCGAGCGACCACTCTTTGAAGTGGTGACATTTCCATAAAGTCCTCCTTCTCAGCCACTGAAATCGGATGCATAGGTTTTAACCAGCGCAGTTTGATTGACCAGATTACGTAAGAGATCAAATCAATCTGATGAGGCACAAACATTTTACCTCCCAGAAATGACTGAGAAATGGAGGGTACAATGGTAGAAGTTACTGACAACTGTACATCTCAAACTAGTCTACACTTCAAAGGGCTGGAGTGGTAGCCTCCCACACAACAGTATTTATAAAGGCCAACTAATTAGCCTTGTCAAGCTCTCTGGCAAAAACACAGTCAATAATATAATGACAATCATTTGAGCTATAAATAGGGGATTGAAAGCCTCTCTCTACTGTGCATTAGTAAATGTATTGAGCGTAATGACAGCGTTTCAGTCCCAATTCAGCAAATCTTCTCCAGAGAATGGGAGAGGTTTCTCAGACTATTTCAGAACAGGGACAGGAGTAACTTGTCCGCTCAATCAGAATCTAGGCCAGAACCAAAAATGTGTCACATAGGATTCTCCTCCTCCTAACACTGAGGTACAGCCTATCAAATCAAATGTCAAATGTGAACAGCTTGACAGCTCAAGCACACTCGGGACTTGAGTGTGTGTGATCTGCCTAATACTGGATGTGATTTACAGGCTAGATTCCTGACCATCATCACCATGTGTCCTTGCTGCTGGTGATATTTACAGCGAGGTGGCATTGAATATCAGCCAACTAGGCTAGAGCAGTGGTTCTCAAAACTCTCCTCGGGGACCCCCAGCCATTCCATGTATTTGATCTATTCCAGAGCTAGCACACCTGATTCAACTTGCCAACTAATCATCAAGCCCTGGACTACGTGAATCAGGTGAGCTAGTTGAGGGCTACACCAGAAAATTGAGAAACATCTGGGGGTCCCCGAGGAGAGGTTTGAGAACCACTGGGCTACAGGAAGGAAAATGTTGTATTGCATTTGTATTTATTTAAGCCTTATTTTACCAGGTAAGTTCACTGAGAACACATTCTCATTTACAGCAACGACTTGGGGAATAGTTACAGGGGAGAGGAGGATGGATGAATGAGCCACCCGTTTAACATCCCATCCGAAAGACGGCACCCTACACAGGGCAATGTCCCCAATCACTGCCCTGGGGCATTGGGATAATTTTTTTTTAGAACAGATGAAATAGTGCCTCCTACTAGCCCTGCAACACCACTTCCAGCAGCATTTGGTCTCCCATCCAGGGACCGACCAGGACCAACCCTGCTTAGCTTCAGAGGCAAGCCAGCAGCGGCCTTCAGGGTGGTATGCTGCTGGCTGAGAGGTGAACTCGGCACTCACCGGGATCTGTCACGACTGGTGAGGCCACTTATGAAATAAAACACAAGCATCGTTGATGTCCAGATCAACTTTTACCCCTGAAGGATTTTAAAAGGGATTGGATAGGATCATACTACAGGGAGTAGAAGAGGCATAATTGGGCAAAAGCAGAAAAGGGAGGCTCAAAACAATGTGTAAGTAAATGGCTGACGACCAGTGACTAACTAACAGATAGAAACTCAATCTCCATCAATTATGTTCTCAACATAGCAGACTAGGATAACTTTCTCAGCTGTCCCCCACTCACACCCCTCATTCCAATGCAGTAAACTAAGATGTAAAGACATACAAGTAGGAGCAATAACCAATTATTCCTATATTACTGGACAAACGCCAGTTCACCATTACATTTTCACCAGAATAGAGACAGATTCTATATAAATCCATCATGAGGCTTGAGCTGTGGGCATTAGCCTAATGAAAACCTAGGGGCTTGCATTTTCTAAATGGTGGCACACATCGCACTGAATGTGGATCTCCCGTTTGTCTACAAATCGTTCAGCGCGCTGTTGACATCCGACTGCTGACATTTTCAGTGCAATTCAACATGTAAAATTGGTTCACAAGTACTCTCGGCAGGCAAACACCATTGGTGTGTTTGAGCCCTAAAGAAAACCCTATTCAGTACTATCTGCCCTAGAAGAGATGTGCGTGCCCCAATTATGCTCATATACTTATTCTGGACAGATATGAACCTTACTATGATCCTGAATTGAGTCATTTTATACTTACAAAGGATATGCAGGCTGCAAGAAGAAGAATCCTCACAAGCAGATCTTCAAACTGTTCAACCACCAGTTCCCATAAAGATTTTCCTAAGAGAACAAAATAGAGGGTTTGATTGCATCCAAATAACAGGATACCTTCTAAATGTGGCTTTAGAATAAGTAAATTATCCAAAAAGAAATGATTTGCTTACCCTCCTCAGCAGGCAATTCTGCAATTCATCCAAGGGATACCACACCGGAAAGAGGACAACAGTGAGAGAGAAATGTTACGGGAAACACTCTTTATGCCACTTCGATACCAAAGTGACTTTTTCGTAACGGGTTAGGAGAACTTATGCAGCAGGTTAGGATAAGGGTTAGTGAAAATGCTCTCGTAACCGACTACAAAAATCACTTTGTATCAAAGTAGAGTGAAAAGAGCGTGTCCCGGAATGTTACAACATAACTAGCTAGCTGGGTTTCTCAACCATATGTGCAGAGCCTTCAGAAAGTATTCATACGCCTTGACTTATTCCACATTTTGTTGTGTTACAAACTGAACTCAAAATGGATTATCTCACCCATCTCCACACAATGACAAAGTGAAAACTAGATCAGAAATTTTTGCAAATGAAATACAGAAATACCTAATTTACATAAGTATTCACACCCGAGTCAATACGTTAGAATCACCTTTGGCAGCGATTACAGTCTAAGAACTTTGCACACCTGAATTGTACAATATTAGCAAATTATATATATATATATATATTTTTTAAAGCTCTCAAGTTGATTGTTGATCATTACTTGACAGCCATTTTCAAGTCTTGCCATAGATTTTCAAGCCGATTTAAGTCAAAACTGTAACTAGGCCACTCAGGAACATTCAATGTCATCTGGGCAAGCAACTCAAGTGTATATTTGGCCTTGTGTTTTAGGTTATTGTCCTGCTGAAAGGTGAATTTGTCTTCCAGAGTCTGTTGGAAAGCAGACTGAACCAGGTTTCCCTCTAGGATTTTGCCTGTGCTTAGCTCTATTCCATTTATTTTTATCCTAAAAACCTTCCTAGTCCTAGCCGATGACAAGTATACCCATAACATGATGCAGCCACCACCATGCTTGAAAATACGTAGAGTGGTACTCAGTGACGTGTTGTGTTGGATTTGCCCCAAACATAGCGCTTTGTATTCAGGACATGAAGTTAATTTCTTTACCAAATGTTTTTGTAGTTTAAATTTAGTGCCTTATTACAAACAGAATGCATTTTTAAAAATATATTTTTATTCTGTACAGGCTTCCTTTTCACGCTATCATTAAGTTAGTATTGTGGAGTAAGTACAATGTTGATCCATCCTCCGTTCTATCACAGCCATTAAACTAACTGTTTTAAAGTCACCAGTGGCCTCATGGTGAAATCCCTGAGCAGTTTCCTTCCTCTCCAGCAACTGAGTTAGGAAGGACATCTGTATCTTTGTAGTGACTGTATTGATACACCATCCAAAGTGTAATTAATAACTTCACCATGCTCAAAGGGATATTCAATGTCTGCTTTTACCCATCTACCAATAGGTGCCCTTCTTTGCGAAGCATTGGAAACCTCCCTGGTCTTTGTGGTTGAATCTAGGTTTGAAATTCACTTAAAGATAATTGTATGTGTGGCTACAGAGATTAAGTAGTCTTACAAAAATCATGTTAAACACTATTATTGCACTCAGTGAGTCCATGCAACTTAAGCACATTTTTACTCCTGAACGTATTTAGGCTTGCCATATCAAAAGGGCTGAATAGTTATTGACTCAAGACATTTCAGCTTTTCATTTTTAATTAAATGTGTAAAACATAATTCCACTTTGACCTTATGGGGTATTGTGTATGTGTATAGTGTATGACACAAAATATCAATTCATTCAATTTTAAAATCAGTCTGCAACAACAAAATATGGAAAAAGTCTCAAGGGGTGTGATTACTTTCTGAAGGAATTGATGCGATGTACATCGTGGAGTTGAGAAAAACTGCTACAACAAAACATGAATGTTTTCCGAAAAAGTGTTTCAAAAGGGAAATTACATTAGATAGACGTGGACTGGAGGAACTAAACATAGCCAAGACATAGGTACTGAACATCGTTTAGAACCGGCAGATCATTTTAAATGTACAGCATTTTATTTTACATAAATTATTTCAGTCTTTTTTATTTATTTTTTACAGTCATTGTCTGTCAGACTGAACATGCTCATGACGTCACCAATATTTTTTCAACCGTGCCGGTTGCTGAAGAATGCTAGCTAGCTAACAGGCCGTGCAGCGTGTTGCCAGGCAAGGGATATATCACTTTTTTTTATTTTTATTACTCACCGTTAGGTCCCCATTTTTCCCGCTGCCTCTTCACCTGGTCTACACCGAGACCTGTGCTTTCGTTCACGTTGAAATGGCTGTAAACTTCCTCCACCGTCTTTGTGTGAGCGTTCTCCATGGTGAGTAGCCGCTCGAGGAAACACTAGCTAACTTAGCTGCTTACGTTAGCTATCTAGCTATCGTTAGTTAATTGAAGAAACCTCTACAACCCCACTGATTCTTCACTTATGTTGCGTTTCCCCCCCCAACTCACGCTGCCGAAAAATCTCAAAATGTATGTTATCCCAAAAACTACGGTAGCTATCTTAATAACCTCACGTGCAGTAAAAACTGTGGCTAATGACTGTTAGCCCTCCTCACCACTTGTTACGAGAGCGATGCCTTACCCCGTCAAACTCGCCGGTTACAACGTTCCAGGCACAACAATGAAATACGGATAATTCATAGCTACCATCATCAAAACTATTAAATTTTTGACGGAGCAATAACTTAAGAAGAAATGCGTAGTAAGTTAATGTAAGTCTGAACGTACTGCCTTCGTGGAAGTCCGCAGTCTATACCTTCTTGTGTGCTGCCGCGGATTCACTACTATCACCATCAGCACCAATCGCATTTGTCCGCTACCCGTTGGCATATGCTGCGCTCCGTGTCCGCATGTGGAATGCGCTTATTGGCTGGAGAGACTCCGGAAATCTCTTTTTCTTCCCGATCTTTCTCTGGTGTCTGATCAGCTGACTCTCCTCAAAGAACTAATTATATATATATATATCTCTGGAAAAAATTAAGAGACCACTGCAAAAATATACGTTTCTCTGGTTTTACTATTTATAGGTATGTGTTTGGGTGAAATAAACATTTTTGTTTTATTCTATAAACTACTGACAACATTTCTCCCAAATAAAATTATTATAATTTAGAGCATTTATTTGCAGAAAATGACAACTGGTCAAAATAACAAAAAAGATGCAGTGTGTTCAGACCTCGAATAATGCAAAGAAAGTAAAATCATGTTCATTTTTAAACAACACAATATTAATGTTTTAACTTAGGAAGAGTTCAGAAATCAATATTTGGTGGAATAACCCTGATTTTCAATCACAGCTTTCATGCGTCTTGGCATGCGCTCCACCAGTCTTTCACATTGATGTTGGGTGACTTTATGCCACTCCTGGCGCAAAAATTAAAGCAGCTCTGCTTTGTTTGATGGCTTGTGACCATCCATCTTCCTCTTGATCACATTCCAGAAGTTTTCAATGGGGTTCAGGTCTGGAGATTGGGCTGGCCATGACAGGGTCTTGATCTGGTGGTCCTCCATCCACACCTTGATTGACCTGGCTGTGTGGCATGGCGCATTGTCCTGCTGGAAAAACCAATCCTCAGAGTTGGGGAACAATGTCAGAGCAAAAGGAAGCAAGTTTCCTTCCAGGACAACCTTGTACGTGGCTTGATTCATGCATCCTTCACAAAGACAAATCTGCCCAATTCCAGCCTTGCTGAAGCACCCCCAGATCATCACCAATCCTCCACCAAATTTCACAGTGGGTGCGAGACACTGTGGCTTGTAGGCCTCTCCAGGTCTTCGTCTAACCATTAGACGACCAGGTGTTGGGCAAAGCTGAAAATTGGACTCATCAGAGAAGATTACCTTACTCCAGTCCTCTACGGTCCAATCCTTATGGTCTTTTGCAAACCTCAGCCTGACTCTTCTTTGCTTCTCATTGATGAAGGGCTATTTTCTAGCTTTGCACGACTTCAGCCCTGGCCCTAGGAGCCTGTTTCAAACCGTCCTCGCCGTGCATTTCACCCCAGCTGCCGTTTGCCATTCTTTTTGTAGGTCACTTGATGTCATCCTACGGTTGTTGAGTGACATTCGAATGAGTTGGCGGTCATCCCGGTCAGTAGAGAGTAGTTTTCACCCTCTGCCGGTCTGTAGCTTTGTTGTCCCCAATGTCTGCTGCTTGACCTTGTTCTTATGAACCGCCGTCTTTGAAATTTTAAGGATGGAAGCAACCTGAAGTTCACTGTATCCCTCTACCAGTAAAGCCAGAATTGAACCCTTCTTTTCCTCACTCAAAACTTTCCTTTTCAACTCTTTTGGCATGGTCAATAGTATTTAAAAAAAAAATATATTACTTTTGAGGTACTATTAGCACTGTTTTTGCCATCCAGCTGGTCCTATTGCAAGAGGATAGTGATGACCACAGCAGTGGTTTTTATACTTTTCCTCATTAAATAAGATTTGGTTCAGGTGATCACCTAATCAGTACCTAATTCAGTAGAATGAGGTGTGCCTGTGTTGGAATTCAACAGACACTGGAATGGAATGGCTGTCATACATGTAGAGATGCTGATTTAAGAGAAATTTGCAGGGGTCTCTTAATTTTTTCTAGACCTGTGTATATATATTTACAGTGGGGGAAAAAAGTATTTAGTCAGCCACCAATTGTGCAAGTTCTCCCACTTAAAAAGATGAGAGAGGCCTGTAATTTTCATCATAGGTACACGTCAACTGTGACAGACAAATTGAGATTTTTTTTCTCCAGAAAATCACATTGTAGGATTTTTTATGAATTTATTTGCAAATTATGGTGGAAAATAAGTATTTGGTCACCTACAAACAAGCAAGATTTCTGGCTCTCACAGACCTGTAACTTCTTCTTTAAGAGGCTCCTCTGTCCTCCACTCGTTACCTGTATTAATGGCACCTGTTTGAACATGTTATCAGTATAAAAGACACCTGTCCACAACCTCAAACAGTCACACTCCAAACTCCACTATGGCCAAGACCAAAGAGCTGTCAAAGGACACCAGAAACAAAATTGTAGACCTGCACCAGGCTGGGAAGTCTGAATCTGCAATAGGTAAGCAGCTTGGTTTGAAGAAATCAACTGTGGAGCAATTATTAGGAAATGGAAGACATACAAGACCACTGATAATCTCCCTCGATCTGGGGCTCCACGCAAGATCTCACCCCGTGGGGTCAAAATGATCACAAGAACGGTGAGCAAAAATCCCAGAACCACACAGGGGGACCTAGTGAATGACCTGCAGAGAGCTGGGACCAAAGTAACAAAGCCTACCATCAGTAACACACTACGCCGCCAGGGACTCAAATCCTGCAGTGCCAGACGTGTCCCCCTGCTTAAGCCAGTACATGTCCAGGCCCGTCTGAAGTTTGCTAGAGTGCATTTGGATGATCCAGAAGAGGATTGGGAGAATGTCATATGGTCAGATGAAACCAAAATAGAACTTTTTGGTAAAAACTCAACTCGTCGTGTTTGGAGGACAAAGAATGCTGAGTTGCATCCAAAGAACACCATACCTACTGTGAAGCATGGGGGTGGAAACATCATGCTTTGGGGCATCTGCAAAGGGACCAGGACGACTGATCCATGTAAAGGAAATAATTAATGGGGCCATGTATCGTGAGATTTTGAGTGAAAACCTCCTTCCATCAGCAAGGGCATTGAAGATGAAACGTGGCTGGGTCTTTCAGCATGACAATGATCCCAAACACACCGCCCGGGCAACGAAGGAGTGGCTTCGTAAGAAGCATTTCAAGGTCCTGGAGTGGCCTAGCCAGTCTCCAGATCTCAACCCCATAGAAAATCTTTGGAGGGAGTTGAAAGTCTGTGTTGCCCAGCGACAGCACCAAAAACATCACTGCTCTAGAGGAGATCTGCATGGAGGAATGGGCCAAAATACCAGCAACAGTGTGTGAAAACCTTGTGAAGACTTACAGAAAACGTTTGACCTGTGTCATTGCCAACAAAGGGTATATAACAAAGTATTGAGAAACTTTTGTTATTGACCAAATACATTTTCCACCATAATTTGCAAATAAATTCATAAAAAATCCTACAATGTGATTTTCTGGAATTTTTTTCCTCATTTTGTCTGTCATAGTTGACGTGTACCTATGATGAAAATTACAGGCCTCTCTCATCTTTTTAAGTGGGAGAACTTGCACAATTGGTGGCTGACTAAATACTTTTTTCCCCACTGTATATATACACACACACACACAGTTGAAGTCGGAGGTTTACATGCACCTTAGCCAAATATATTTAAACTCAGTTTTTCACAATTCCTGACATTTAATCCTTGTAAAAATTCCCTCTTAGGTCAGTTAGGATCACCACTTTATTTTAAGAATGTGAAATGTCAGAATAATACTAGAGAGAATGATTTATTTCAGCTTTTATTTCTTTCATCACATTCCCAGTGGGTCAGAAGTTTACATACACTCAATTAGTATTTGGTAGCATTGCCTTTAAATTGTTTAACTTGGGTCAAACGTTTTGGGTAGCCTTCCACAAGCTTCCCACAATAAGTTGGGTGAATTTTGGCCCATTCCTCCTGACAGAGCTGGTGTAACTGAGTCAGGTTTTGTAGGCCTCCTTGCTCGCACACGCTTTTTCAGTTCTGCCCACACATTTTCTATAGCATTGAGGTCAGGGCTTTGTGATGGCCACTCCAATACCTTGACTTTGTTGTCCTTAAGCCATTTTGCCACAACTTTGGAAGTATGCTTGGGGTCATTGTACATTTGGAAGACCCATTTGCGACCAAGCTTTAACTTCCTGACTGATGTCTTGAGATGTTGCTTCAATATATCCACATAATTTTCCTTCCTCATGATGCCATCTATTTTGTGAAGTGCACCAGTCCCTCCTGCAGCAAAGCACCCCCACAGCATGATGCTGCTACCCCCGTGCTTCACAGTTGGGATGGTGTTCTTCGGCTTGCAAGCAACCCACTTTTTCCTCCAAACATAATGATGGTCATTATGGCCAAACAGTTCTATTTTTGTTTCATCAGACCAGAGGACATTTCTCCAAAAAGTAAGATCTTTGTCCCCATGTGCAGTTGCAAACAGTAGTCTTTTTTTATGGCAGTTTTGGAGAAGTGGCTTCTTCCTTGCTGAGCGGCCTTTCAGGTTATGTCGATATAGAACTTGTTTTACTGTGGATATAGATACTTTTGTACCTGTTTCCTCCAGCACCTTCACAAGGTCCTTTTGCTGTTGTTCTGGGATTGATTTGCACTTTTCGCACCAAAGTACGTCCATCTCTAGGAGACAGAACGCGTCTCCTTCCTGAGCGGTATGATGGCTGCGTGGTCCCATGGTGTTTATACTTGCGTACTATTGTTTGTACAGATGAACGTGGTACCTTCAGGCATTTGGAAATTGCTCCCAAGGATGAACCAGACTTGTGGAGGTCTTGGCTGGTTTCTTTTGATTTTCCCATGATGTCAAGCAAAGAGGCACTGAATTTGAAGGTAGGCCTTGAAATACATCCACAGGTACACCTCCAATTGGCACAAATGATGTCAATTAGCCTATCGGAAGCTTCTAAAGCCATGACATCATTTTCTGGAATTTTCCAAGCTGTTTAAAGGCACAGTCAATTTAGTGTATGTAAACTTCTGACCCACTGGAATTGTGATACAGTGAATTATAAGTGAAATAATCTGTCTGTAAACAATTGTTGGAAAAATTACTTGTGTCATGCACAAAGTAGATGTCCTAACCGACTTGCCAAAACTATAGTTTGTTAACAAGAAATTTGTGGAGTGGTTGAAAAACGAGTTTTAATGACTCCAACCTAAGTGTATGTAAACTTCCAACTTCAGCTGTATAAACTGAGATCATGTGACAGATCATGTGACACTTAGATTGCACACAGGTGGACTTTATTTAACTAATTATGTGACTTCTGAATGTAATTGGTTGCACCAGATCTTATTTAGGGGCTTCATAGCAAAGGGGGTGAATACATATGTACGCACCACTTTTCCATTATTTATTTTTTTGAATTATTTGAAATAAGTTATTTTTTTCATTTCACTTCACCAATTTGGACTATTTTGTGTATGTCCATTACATGAAATCCAAATAAAAATCCATTTAAAATTACAGGTTGTAATGCAACAAAATAGGAAAAACGCCAAGGGGGATGAATACTTTTGCAAGGCACTGTATTTCCTGTATATGTGTGTATGTATATACACATTTACAAAAAATATATATGGGGGATTGGAAATTATGCAGACAATTACATTGATGGAAGTTACAATATATCTGCAATATTAAAGCTGATCTACCCCTTACATTTGACGAGTTTTAATGACTCCAACCTAAGTGTATGTAAACCTCCGACTTCAACTGTATATATATACTATTGGTGGTCTGAACATTACAGTAGGAGCAAACACATAGTGGCTCACACTGGGGATGCTGAGGAACTATTTATAGAAACATCTGACTGACGTGACCTTGAGTGGAGGAGGCACCCTCTCATGTCCAGGATTGACAGAACGACTATTGTGAGTGAGGGAGAGGTGACAGGTCAATGACTCACATGAGCAGAGTCAATGGTTTACATTTTTGTTAATTTATAGGGAATAGGGGACTTTTTAGAGGGATTCTCAAGAAAGAAAACAAGTAGGCGGCCAGTACGATGCAGAAAACTTTTGTGAAATATTTACAGATAATATTTACAAATAAAACATATACTGTAAGTAGGAGCAGATCAGCCCATGGTTTACATAACATCAGGATGCACAACTGCAACGCGTTTCGACTACAAGAGTCTTCTTCAGGCAGCGTTGAGGGATTCTCACAAATTAGACTAAATAATCTGGACCAAGCTATTATGAAAACACTGAAGACGCCATTGACTTCCAGATGCCAATCAGTCCCACAATGTCATGCTTGTGTCCACCAATGCAACAATCCTGTACAAACCAATAGATAACTGACCTATCTGATTGATAGCTCACAACCCAGGTCTGCTTTCCACCATGGATTTTCAACTGGGCTCTTATCAAATGGGTCGAGCGAATGTGATTCTGATAGTATTGTTGATTTGTATCTTGCTAACCTTAGTAGACTTGTGTTGGGATCAATACTAGCTGTCAGCTGTAGTAGGCTATGCTAAATCAAGAAAAGAAAGAGCATTCAAGATAAGATGTTCACTTTTCTTGCATCCCTAAATTACATAGACACTTATAAGCCTGTCTACTATAAGCTGCCTCCTCCACTCAAGGTCACGTCAGTCAGATGTTTCTATAAATAGTTCCTCAGCATCCCCAGTGTGAGCCACTATGTGTTTGCTCCTACTGTAATGTTCAGACCACCAATAGTAAATGGCTTGGATGAAACCCCTACTCTACTGGAAGATGGTAGTCAGAGAGTGGAGAGGATGCTGTAACAGCTACCTTGCAAAAGTAACCCACTTTCAACACAAAGCAAGAGGTGGATAGTATTTTTGGTTAGTTGTACATGTTCATTAGGGAGTAGGATATGACGTGTGTGCTTGTATGTAGTTATTTAGGTGTCTAGGAGCCTCACTGTCGTCATGACATTACTAGCCTATCTGTCTGCAGTGGATTCCCCCCAGATACTGGTATTATTAGGGCTGTGAGAGATGAGTCCCATGGCCTGATAGATATGGAAGTAGATTCAACACAGGTCACCCCATTACCCATAGGCTATCTATGGCCATATCAGTGTCTATTAGCAGGCAGCTAAAAATAATACCTGAAATTATGTTACAGAGTCCTGTAAAGTTCTACTTTATTCTGTGTCATTGACACGAGGGGGCAGTTTCCTGGACACAGATTAAGCCTAGTCCTGGAATAAAAAGCAAGATCAATACAGAATTGAACATGCTTTTTAGTCCAGGATTAGACGTAATCTGTGTCCAACAAACTGCCCCAAGAAGTCTAGTCTGTACGGAATGTTGTGTGTGAGAATATCGCCTTTCAAGAATGTTGCAGTGATGATTGACTGGTCCCTGGTTGTGAGTTATGCAGGGGTGTGGATTGTAGTAGGAGATGGTTTATGTCTCTTGCAGCTGGCCTGTTGTCTGCCTGAGATTGTGGTTATTTATAGATACTGTGATTAGTGTCCTCTCACACTTGAAAATAAATAATGAAAATAAATACTTATTTGAGTTTTATGTAGACCTCTGATGGAAAAAATAAAACAAGGGTCTGCAAATGTTCTGCCACACGAGATAAGATGTAGGAGAGCTGACATGGTTCAGCTGATGTGGGGTTGTTATGGCGATCTGCCAATCAACTTGTCCCAGACCCTTTTTGAATTGGCAGTAGATATTTAATGCACATTACTCTAATACAATGTAAAGGTTCATGTAAAAGCTAAAGGTAATTGGTGTCTTATTGATGTTCAGATGGAGTGAAATTCATCATTAACAGTTTATTTATTTATTTATTATTTTACCTTTACCTCGGGAGCCCAGGATCAGTGTTACAGACATGCTGACTGTTGTAGGTTTCACATCACAGTAAAATATAATGTAATGGCCATTATCTCAACAAACAATTGCCATCTATTAGGTGAGTTTACTTTGCATTCTAACATTATCGAAAACCTTTCTGTGATTGTATTTGACTCCGGGAAGAAATTTGCATAGCCGGCTGCCATGCAAGTTTGATGGAATTGAGCCCTCTGGCCCTTACTTTTCAATGGGCATGTATCTGTGATAATCTACTGCACTCTAGTGGACATAGATAGTGCATGAAAATAGGGAATAATAGGCATCCAAAAAGTGTGTACTTGCAACGGGATCGGTGTCCCGTATACGGGACAGTTGAGCTAACGTGCTCTAATGTGATTAGCATGACTGTTGTAAGTAACAGCAAACTTTCCAGGACATAGACATGTCTTATATTGGCAGAAAGCTTAAATTCTTGTTAATCTAACTGCACTGTCCAATTTACAGTAGCTATTACAGTGAAAAAATACCATGCTATTGTTTGTGGAGATTGCACAACAACAACAAAACGTTTCACGGCAACTGGTTTGATACATTCACCTCTGAAGGTAAATAATGTACTTACATTCAGCAATCTTGCTCTGATTTGTCATCCTAAGGGTCCCAGAGATAAAATGTAGCATAGTTTTGTTTGATAAAATAAATTTTTATATTCAAATGTAGGAACTGGGTTCTACAGTTTGAACCCCTGCTGTCTCTGGCTCCACACCCACCCCACCCGGCCATCTAGATGTGTGAAAGTTAGTGTATAAGCTAATGATCCATCATGTATGACATTCCTGGGTGTGTGTAAACTTAGATGTTGTATTACCATATCATTTTTGTATGTTCTCTATAATTATGTACTTGAAAATGTATCAATTGACCAATTCGGCACATTTGGGCAGACTTGATACAAAATAGTCCAGTATTGCAACGCTTCACTGGATCAATTTGAAACTTTGCACACACCCTGCTGCCATCTAGTGGTCAACATCGAAATTGCGCCTAAATTGCAATATTATATTGGGACCTTTCTCTTGCATTTCAAAGACGATAAAATATAAATACAAAAAAAGACGTTTTTTTCTTTGTATTATCTTTTACCAGATCTAATGTGTTATATTCTCCTACATTCATTTGACATTTCCACAAACTTCAAAGTGTTTCCTTTCAAATGGTATCAAGAATATGCATATCCTTGCTTCAGGTCCTGAGCTACAGGCAGTTAGACTTGGGTATGTCATTTTAGGCGAAAATTTAAAAAAAGGATCCAATCCTTAAGAGGTTAAGGTGCTTTTGTTTAAACTGTTTGGTCACAAATATTGAAGTGAACATACCGGTAGTAAAGATTCAAAGGTAACAATAACAAAAACAACAAATCCATTGGGATTTTACATCCCTTCTACCGAGATTGGCAAAACAATCAAAAACATAGCACAACTCATCACACATACGTTTTCCTCCTTTACAGAAATCTTTAATGGTAGGATCTTCATTGGTTCAGCTTTGTATAGAAGTAGGTCTATGGATATATCTTCCCGATAAGTAGGTATAGGCTCAGTATTTTAGGTTTTAAAGTATGGAGGTGCTGTTTGTGTGGAAGATCATAGAAGGACACCTCCCCTTTGTCCAAGTCCAGACAAACCCTGAACCTCCCAGGTTTCTGCTTTATTCTTGTAGCTCACCATCAATCTCCCCTACAACCCAATGACTAGCCTTGTAGTTATCTTTAGAATTGTCTTTCCTGCTTATGGATTCACTAGCCACTCCTTCCAAACATTTGACATTGTCCCCCACCTCCAAGTCCCAACAATGAGTCCCAGAGGTGTCTTCTTCTTCGTTGGAACAGATGTCTTCTTCAGTGGTAGTCCAAGAGGGGAATCCCTGTGTACTCTTTTCTCCCTCTTCCTCCCTCAGAGCAGCTAACCTGGCCTCCTCTTCCTCTCTCAAAAAGCAGTGCAGCTAATTGAGCTCCTCTTTTATCTGTTCCTCTATTTCCTGGGCCTGAACCATGATGTGAGACACCATTTTGTTTTCACCTAAATACTTTCTGCTTCTTTCCTCCTGTCATTCTCCTCAGCTGTCTACTGCTGCTGCATTTTTTGCCAGGTCTCTTGCACTTTCTGCATATTCTCCTCCTCCCTTAAAAGTACCTCCCTCTTCTGCCCCGCCAAATTCAATACACTGGTGTCGGAAGTGGGATGGCACCTGTGAGGCCATTGGAGAAGCGTGTACATGTGAGGGACTAGGTATAGAGCGATGTGGGGACACGCTCCCCTGAAGGAAGGGGGTAATGTAGTGACCTTAAATGTGCTACACATTATTTTTATTATTCTGTAATTTCAGAAAATGTCCATAATATATCTGGCGCTAATAGTGGAATGATAGATAAAACAAATAATTATATATATTATGGACACACATACAGCTATATATACACACATACAGCTCTGGAAAAAATTAAGAGACCACTGCATATTTTTCTTAAATCAGCATCTCTACATGTATGACAGCCATTCCATTCCAGTGTCTGTTTAATTCCAACACAGGCACACCTCATTCTACTGAATTAGGTACTGATTAGGTGATCACCTGAACCAAATCTTATTTAACGAGGAAAAGTATAAAAACCACTGCTGTGGTCATCACTATCCTCTTGCAATAGGACCAGCTGGATGGCAAAAACAGTGCTAACAGTACCTCAAAAGTAATATGAATCAGAAAATAACTATTGACCATGCCAAAAGAGTTGAAAAGGAAAGTTTTGAGTGAGGAAAAGAAGGGTTCAATTCTGGCTTTACTGGCAGAGGGATACAGTGAGCTTCAGGTTGCTTCCATCCTTAAAACTTCAAAGACGGCAGTTCATAAGAACAAGGTCAAGCAGCAGACATTGGGGACAACAAAGCTACAGACCGGCAGAGGGTGAAAACTACTCTCTACTGACCGGGATGACCGCCAACTCATTCGAATGTCACTCAACAACCGTAGGATGACATCAAGTGACCTACAAAAAGAATGGCAAACGGCAGCTGGGGTGAAATGCACGGCGAGGACGGTTTGAAACAGGCTCCTAGGGCCAGGGCTGAAGTCGTGCAAAGCTAGAAAAAAGCCCTTCATCAATGAGAAGCAAAGAAGAGTCAGGCTGAGGTTTGCAAAATACCATAAGGATTGGACCGTAGAGGACTGGAGTAAGGTCATCTTCTCTGATGAGTCCAATTTTCAGCTTTGCCCAACACCTGGTCGTCTAATGGTTAGACGGAGACCTGGAGAGGCCTACAAGCCACAGTGTCTCGCACCCACTGTGAAATTTGGTGGAGGATCGGTGATGATCTGGGGGTGATTTAGCAAGGCTGGAATCGGGAAGATTTGTTTTTGTGAAGGGCGCATGAATCAAGCCACGTACAAGGTTGTCCTGGAAGGAAACTTGCTTCCTTTTGCTCTGACATTGTTCCCCAACTCTGAGGATTGGTTTTTCCAGCAGGACAATGCGCCATGCCACACAGCCAAGTCAATCAAGGTGTGGATGGGGGACCACCAGATCAAGACCCTGTCATGGCCAGCCCAATCTCCAGACCTGAACCCCATTGAAAACTTCTGGAATGTGATCAAGAGGAAGATGGATGGTCACAAGCCATCAAACAAAGCCGAGCAGCTTGAATTTTTGCGCCAGGAGTGGCATAAAGTCACCCAACATCAATGTGAAAGACTGGTGGAGAGCATGCCAAGACGCATGAAAGCTGTGATTGAAAATCAGGGTTATTCCACCAAATATTGATTTCTGAACTCTTCCTAAGTTAAAACATTAGTATTGTGTTGTTTAAAAATGAACATGAACTAATTTTCTTTGCATTATTAGAGGTCTGACAACACTGCATATTTTTTGTTATTTTGACCAGTTGTCATTTTCTGCAAATAAATGCTCTAAATGACAATATTTTTATTTGGAATTTGGGAGAGATGTTGTCAGTAGCTTATAGAATAAAACAAAAATGTTGTTTTTACCCAACTCATACCTATAAATAGTAAAACCAGAGAAACTGATAATTTTGCAGTGGTCTCTTAATTTTTTCCAGAGCTGTATATACAGTGTATATATACACTACATAACTAAAAGTATATGGACACCTGCTCGTCAAATATCTCATTCCAAAATCATGGGCATTAAGATGGAGTTGGTCCCCCCCCTTTGCTGCTATAACAGCCCACACTCTTCTGGGAACGATTACCACTAGATGTTGGAACATTGCTGCGGGAGCTTGCTTCCATTCAGCCACGTGCATTAGTGAGGTCGGGCACTGATGTTGTGCGATTAGGCCTGGCTTGCAGTCGGCGTTCCAATTCATCCCAAAGGTGTCCGATGGGGTTGAGGTCAGGGCTCTGTGCAGGCCAGTCAAGTTCTTCCACACCGATCTCGACAAACCATTTCTGTATGGACCTCGCTTTGTGCACAGGGGCATTGTCATGCTGAAACATAAATTATTCCTCCTCCACCAAACTTTACAGTTGGCACTATGCATTGGTGCAGTAGCATCCTCCTGGCATCCACCAAACCCAGATCCGTCCGTCGGACTGCCAGATGGTGAAGCGTGATTCATCACTCCAGAGAACGCGTTTCCACTGCTCCAGAGTCCAATGGCGGCGAGCTTTACACCACTCCAGCCAATGTTTGGCATTGCGCATGGTGACCTTAGGCTTGTGTGCGGCTGCTCAACCTTGAGAAACCCGACTAACAGTTCTATTGCTGATGTATTCCTGAGGCAGTTTTGAACTCGGTAGTGAGTGTTTTAAACCGAAGACAGACAACTTTTATAAGCTATGCGCTTCAGCACTCAGCGGTCCCTTTCTGTGAGGTTGTGTGGCCTACCACTTTGTGGCTGAGCCGTTGTTGCTCCTAGACATTTCCCCTTCACAATAACAGTATTTATAGTTGACCGGGGCAGCTCTAGCAGGGCAGAAATTTGATGAACTGACATGTTGGAAAGGTGGCATCCTGTGACGGTGCCACGTTGAAAGTCACTGAGCTCTTCAGTAAGGCCAATGTTTGTCTATGGAGATTGCATGGCTCGATTCTATACACCTGTCAGCAACTGGTGTGGCTGAAATAGCCGAATCCACTCATTTGAATGGGTGTCCACATACTTTTGTATATATAGTGTAAATAGATAAACATTTATATATATCGTTTTTACAGCTGTTTTGAAGCTGGTCCACCAGCTTCAAACAGCGGTTTTGGTCCACCAGGTGGATTTACATGGTACAATGATTCCCTATACTATTCAGTGCTTGTTTTCTAACGTAAACTGAAATTGAGCGAACAGTGTAAAATTTTAGCAACCAGGAAATTAACTATTTCCATTAGATAACACAGCCACAAAGTCAGAACAGCTTTCCCAGTTTGACAACAGTTGCGGCTCTGGCGGGATAAATAAATAGGCGAATATCACAGCCAATCAAAACACTAACTGTGAAACAATATCATTCCACTATTAGCGCCAGAGATATTATGTACATTGTCTGAAATGACAGTGCAATAATTCCCCAAAAATATTTTGTGTAGAGCCTTTAAACCAACACCTAGCGACCTCGTAAAGGAGTTCAGACCTCATGAAGTAAAGGTTGAGGTGTTGGCTTGACAGTCGCTGGACCTGGGTCCCAGTCCTGTTCGGGGCTTACCCCCCCCCCATTTCGCTACAATATCATACTGTAACTGTTTGAGATGGAAGTAGTGGTTCCTGTCAAAAGCACCAGTAATTGAACAATATCTATTTTAAAATGTTGACTTTTTCTTTAAATGGCATACAAAAAGGAACTTAAAGGGATAGTTCACCCAAATTACAAATTACACATTTGGTTTCCTTACCCTGTAAGCAGTCTATAGACAAATTATGACAGCAATCCATGCTTTGGTTTAGTTTCCCTGGCACAAATCCCATTGAAGTCGTGGTACCAATGTTAGCATTTTTCGTGCATAATTTCAAATCGTCTATAAGTGACTTTGTTGAGCTTCACAATCAACATTAGATACTTTCTGATAATTTGGACATGATGAGCGAAAATTATAATATCCGTACCATGACTGGAATGGGATTTGTGCCACAAATGCTAAAACATTAGCATTTGGAAAAAGTGCCAGGGAAATAAAACCAAAGCATGGATTGCTGTCATAACTTGTCCATAGACTGCTTATAGGGTAAGGAAACCAAAAATCACCTTCCTTTAGTTTAGCGCCAACCTCTGTGTTAATCCAGGGCAATTTGAAATGATTTATACTTTTACTTTTGATACTTAAGTATGTTTTTGCAATTGCATTTACCTTTGATACTTAAGTATATTTAAAACCAAACACTTTTAGACTTTAACTCAAGTAGTATTTTACTGGGTTACTTTCACTTTTACTTTAGTCATTTTCTATTAAGGTATCTGTACTTTTACTCAAGTATGACAATTGGGTACTTTTTCCACCACTGCCGGTACATCACTGGGGCCGAGCTCCCTGCCATCCAGGACCTCTATATCAGGAAGGCCTGGAAAATTGTTGAAGACTCCAGCCACCCAAGCCATAGACTGTTCTCTCTGTTTCCGTACGGCAAGCGGTACCGGAGCAACAAGTCTGACACCAGCAGGCTCCTGAACAGCTTCTATCCCCAAGCCATAAGACTGCTAAATAGCTAACAAAATAGCTACACGGACTATCTGCATTGACACTTTTATTTTATTTATATTTTTTGCTCTGACTCTATGCACACTCACAGGACTCTACACACTCACTCACACACACTGACACTCCAACACACACACTTCATGTGCACGCACACACATTCATATTGACTCTTCACAAACGCACACACTCACATACAATCATCACATACGTTGGTGCTACTCTGTTTATCATTTATCCTGATGTCTAGTCACCTTACCGCTATACCTACAGTGGCTTGCGAAAGTATTCACCCCCCTTGGCATTTTTCCTATTCTGTTGCCTTACAACCTGGAATTCAAATGGATTTTTGGAGGGTTTGTATCATTTGATTTACACAAACATGCCTACCACTTTGAAGATGCAAAATATTTTCTATTGTGAAACAAACAAGAAATAAGACAAAAAACAGAAAACTTGAGTGTGCATAACTATTCACCCCCCCAAAGTATAGCCACCTTTTGCAGCAATTACAGCTGCAAGTGTCTTGGGGTATGTCTCTATACGCTTGGCACATCTAGCCACTGGGATTTTTGCCCATTCTTCAAGGCAAAACTGCTCCAGCTCCTTCAAGTTGGATGGGTTCCGCTGGTGTACAGCAATCTTTAAGTCATACCACAGATTCTCAATTGGATTGAGGTCTGGGCTTTGACTAGGCCATTCCAATACATTTAAATGTTTCCCCTTAAACCACTCAAGTGTTGCTTTAGCAGTATGCTTAGGGTCATTGTCCTGCTGGAAGGTGAATCTCCGTCCCAGTCTCAAATCTCTGGAAGACGAAACAGGTTTCACTCAATAATTACCCTGTATTTAGCACCATCCATAATTCCTTCCATTCTGACCAGTTTCCCAGTCCCTGCCGATGAAAAACATCCCCACAGCATGATGCTGCCACCACCATGCTTCACTGTGGGGATGGTGTTCTCGGGGTGATGAGAGGTGTCCTCTCCTGAGTGGTGCAGTGGTCTAAGGCACTGCATCGCAATGCTAACTGTGCCACTAGATCCTGGTTCGAATCCAGGCTCTGTCGCAGCCGGCCGCGACCGGGAGACTCATGGGCGGCGCACAATTGGCCCAGCGTCGTCCAGGGTAGGGGAGGGAATGGCCGGCAGGGATGTAGCTCAGTTGATAGAGCATGGCGTTTGCAATGCCAGGGTTGTGGGTTCGATTCCCACGGGGGGCCAGTATTAAAAAAATATGTATTCACTAACTGTAAGTCGCTCTGGATAAGAGCGTCTGCTAAATGACTAAAATGGGGATGGTGATTCCCACGGGGGGCCAGTATTAAAAAAATATGTATTCACTAACTGTAAGTCGCTCTGGATAAGAGCGTCTGCTAAATGACTAAAATGTAAAATGTAAATGTAAATGTGTTGCGTTTGTGCCAGACATAGCGTTTTCCTTGATGAAGCTACATTTTAGTCTCATCTGACCAGAGTACCTTCTTCCATATGTTTGGGGAGTCTCCCACATGCCTTTTGGCGAACACCAAACATGTTTGCTTATTTTTTTCTTTAAGCAATGGCTTTTTTCTGGCCACTCTTCTGTAAAGCCCAGCTCTGTGGAGTGTACGGCTTAAAGTGGTCCTATGGACAGATCCTCCAATCTCCACTGTGGAGCTTTGCATCTCCTTCAGGGTTATCTTTGGTCTCTTTGTTGTCTCTCTGATTAATGCCCTCCTTGCCTGGTCCGTGGGTTTTGGTGTGCGGCCCTCTCTTGTCAGGTTTATTGTGGTGCCATATTCTTTCCATTTTTTAATAATGGATTTAATGGTGCTCCGTGGGATGTTCAAAGTTTCGGATATTTTTTTATAACCCAACCCTGATCTGTACTTCTCCACAACTTTGTCCCTGACCTGCTTGGAGAGCTCCTTGGTCTTCATGGTGCCTCTTGTTTGGTGGTGCCTCTTGCTTAGTGGTGTTGCAGACTCTGGGACCTTTCAGAACAGGTGTATATATACTGAGATCAGGTGACAGATCATGTGACACTTAGATTGCACACAGGTGGACTTTATTTAACTAATTATGTGACTTCTGAAGGTAATTGGTTGCACAAGCTCTTATTTAGGGGCTTCATAGCAAAGGGGGTGAATACATATGCACGTACCACTTTTCCATTATTTAGATTTTAGATTTTTTTTTTTACAAGTTATTTTTTTCATTTCACTTCACCAATTTGGACTATTTTGAACAGCTGCAGGGTGTGTTGAGTGGTAGTGTATTGTCCTGTCAGACTCTTGGTCTGGAGTAGGACTAGATAGGGTTGAATAGTGAAATGGGTGGCGTTTATTTATATATTTTTTAGAGGACTAATAGTCCTTTTCCCAAATTTTTGTATTATCGTATCAAATAATATAATGTAGGTGTGCCATTAATGGCCTCACACACCAGTACAGTAGGTGGAGGTGTATGCACGTAAAAGTTGGATGCGATCCGCCAACCAAATCCCAAAGAAGAAGAAAGCTGTGTTCGAATACTCATACTTAATGAGTATATACTACATACTATTAGTCCATTTTAGTATACTGTAAGCGAACGGTATCCTTTCAGTTGAGCATACTAGCGTTTCGCCTGTCTACTGGAAGTTGATGCTGATGCTATGCAACCTCTTGCTAGCTTGTTAGCATGACTAGCTAGACATTTTACGAATTCGGGTGTGTTCGTAAATTCAATCTGGAGTGCCAGAGAGCGCTCCGAGGTGCGCTCTGGCCATTCGTAAATCCAGAGCATTGTCAGATTGTCCTCTGACCTCACGACGGCAGTCAAGCACCCAAACTAATTGGCTAACGTTGGCTAGCTATTTCCAGACACAAATGAGAGAACATGGCCTATACTGCCTAGCAAGTTCGATGAATTAGTAGCCGACTAACATTAGGTAACTAGCTAACATACCGGTACATACTGCTGTAATGCTATGCGGTTCATAAGGATAGTGTCGCTAACAAATTGTCAGCCAACATAACATGTAATGTAATTTTTTTGAAAAGTCATTACTTTATTACATTTCTTAACATTTGTCATAATTAGTTAAAGCAATTAATTTGTATCCACTCTCGTCGGACTTCGGCCGCATATTTTTATCTGCCATTTTCTTCAAATCTGAAAACGTTGTGCAGCCACGCCCATTTTGTGAAGAATCATATTATGGTCTCTTAAAGCACGGAAATAGTGTCCAATGCTTGTATACTTTAGTACGACTTCCGGGAACTTTTGACATACTAACTATATCCATACTAATACAAATAAGCATACTGCATACTCAATATACGTCACAAATAGTGCGGTGAGTATGACGACTATTGTACCCCCTAGCCCAAATGTATATATACTTGTGTTCCCCATGTACTTTTTGTATTGATTTGTTGTTAATAAAAATAACAAATATAAATAAATAAATAAATAAAATAAAAAGTATGTGTATTCAAACACAGCTGAAGAGTCTAGTTTTGTGAAAGGGATTTTACAGGCATGCTGGGAACATGAGTGAAGACAGAACACGAGCTTTGGGTGGGTGGGGAATACCCAGGCAAAGGAGATTTGACTGTATGGAAGGGAGTTTAGTCCAAAGGTAGTTATTCCTGTAAATCCACCATGGCTACTCCCGCCTCCAGTAGTTGATCTAGAAGTGTTGGAGAAACTACAGAAAGATAGGGAGGGTGTTGATCCAGCTGATTTATTTAAGAGACGTCTGGAAACTGTGTATCAGGATTTTGTGGCCATTTACACAGATTGTTCAAAAGATCCAAGGACAGGACGTACTGGGTCAGCATTTGTAGTGCAGGAATGTGGGGTGGAAGTCAGGAAACGTATTACAGATCATCTGGCTGTATATACGGCGGAGCTGATGGCCATACTGTTGGCCTTGCAGTGGGTGGAGGAAGTCAAACAAGACAGAGTAGCTATTTGCTCTGATTCATGTGCAGTGTTAATGAGTCTCCAGTCCTTTAGGTCACATAGCAGACAATACCTGCTTTATGAGGTGCTACAAATCCATGGCAGGATTAAACAGATGGGTTTTCAGATAAGATTGAAAGGGTCCCAGCCCATGTGGGGGTGGAGGGGAACGAGGCAGGATATGAACAGGCTAAACAAGCACTTAGTAGTGGGGATGTTGATGTTGAAGTTTCAATGAGCAAGGCAGAGGCAAAAATACTGATATATACAGTGATGGTGCAGAGATGGCAGGAGCAGTGGAATAGAGATAATAAGGGAAGGCATTTATTTCAAGTACAATGGAAAGTCGGGGAGTGGAGTACAGCAGGAAGGGACAGAAGAGAGGAGGCTATTTTTACAAGATTAAGGGTGGGACACAGCCAGTTGAATAATACATTAAATGTGATAGGAAAGCATCCAACAGGAAAGTGTGATTATTGTCAGGAAACAGAGACTGTGGACCATGTATTGCTACAGTGGTCCACTGTAGCTCAATTGGTAGAGCATGGCGCTTGTAACACCAGGGTAGTGGGTTCGATCCCCGGGACCACCCATACGTAAAGATGTATGCACACATGACCGTAAGATGGCATATTATATTATTATTACAGTGTTGGCAGTATTAGAGGGAAAGAGAGAGGATGAGATCTGGTATGAGGGAGAAGGGGATACAGGAAATTAGTTTAAAGAGTATATTGAATAGAACGTCATTAGATATAGCTCAAATATTTTGTTATCTTTTTTAAGAGCAACGGGGCTGGCCGGTAGGATTTAGTTTCTCGCTGTCTCTGGCCCACACTCCAGTACAGTAGGTGGCGGTAATGGACCATAACGTTGGATGCCAACCGCCGATAAATCCCACTGAATAAGAATAAGAAAAAGAAAAAGAAGAAGAGTTTGCCGGAAAGCCACACGAAGAAGAAGAAAGGTCAAAGTTGATCGTGCCCATGTGTGTATGTATGTGTGTTGGTGTAGCGATAGATAGATAGCTAGCTACTTGTAAAAGGGTTTCTTCTTGCATTTGTGTGTCAGACTGTACAAATGTCGTAACTGGATAAACTTCCGACTTTGTGCTATAAGCAAGACGTGTATTTAACGATTTTTCGTGGATCACTCGTGAGTCTCCTGCAAAGGATTTTTTTCCAACTTATAGCAAAACTTTTATTGCTAGTCATGGTAGCTAGCTAGCTAACCATAGTAAATGTATTGTGTGATGAAGCTAGTTTAGTTAGCTAGCTAGCTGAATCAGTAACGATAGCTAGCTATCTCCTAGTTTTAGCCTGTTAAACTTCTTAGCATTCAATGAAGACATGAGAAATGCAGAAAATTCGAGCCTTGATAGCAAGTCCACGAGTGTTGCGTATCAAAAGCAACGGTAAGCCTATTTTTGCTAAATTAGTTGACCTAGTTCGGAGGAAAGTCAATTTGAGTTAGTCATCCATATTGCAGTAGCTAGTATTCTAATGTTAACTCGCGTTACATGTTAAGCTGTGACCATTGGTTGGCACCTCCTCCAGTTAACGTTAGCCTGTAGATCTGACATTATTGGAAGGATGTCCCCTGTAGTGATTAACCATATTGTTTTTACCTATCCAGACCTTTTAGATTCAGGAGTACCTATGGTGAAGGTGCTAAGTATTGATTTCAGCCCAAGGCTGGATTTAATTTCAGAAAATTGTTCCCTCCCGTCCGGTTTCCTTCACTCCCCTTCTCAGATATGATTTTCAGATATGAAGGAGTTGAATAGGTGAAATCAAAGGGGTGGAAGCTAGGTGTAGGTGCACACTTACCCTGGTAGTGAATGAACAGGGCTGAAATGCCATAACTTCAATTAAATACAGCCCTACACTCACTAGCTATTTGTGTTTTCATCAGGTTGGCTTTACAAGTGTGCAGGGATAAGGTGGATGATGAGCGAAGAGTCAGGGAATGTGCTGACCAAGCCACTGAAACGAGTGGAGGAGGGAAATGGAGAGTCGGGTGAGAATGGGCACATCAGAAAAAAGCTTAAGTCTGATGTAGAACAGACTGGTGACGAGAGGAAACACCCGAAAAGAAAAGTGGTCCTGCTTTTGGCATATTCAGGCAAAGGTTACTATGGTATGCAGGTTGGTATTACCCCTCTTAATCTTTTCATAAATCTTATCCCAATGAGGGATGTTTTTAAACAAAATGGCTACTCCATCTACCTGCTACTTTCTAAATTCTTAATCTGTTTTGTGTTTCAGAGAAATGCTGGATCATCCCAGTTCAAAACCATTGAGGATGAGCTGGTCACAGCACTGATTAAGTCTGGGTGCATCCCAGACAACCATGGAGATGACATGAAAAAAATGTCATTCCAAAGATGTGCAAGAACAGACAAGGTATGGGAGACAAACATGGAAAGGGCTTAGTTGCTGTCTGCACAAATGCGTCCCTTAAGCAAGTAGTCTTACATACCTATGTTTTATACCTGAAGTAATGGCATGCACAGGATAAGACATGCACTGTGTGTGGCCTCAAACACAAATGGATTATTACCTTGCTTTGTGATCAGCTCCATTTGTTTTGTGTCAGGGTGTTTCTGCAGCAGGTCAAGTGGTCTCTCTAAAACTATGGATGATTGAAGACGTAAAGGAAAAGATCAACTCCAATCTTCCTCCACAGATCAGAGTGCTGGGTGAGATCGCACTGCTTCCAGTTAAATGTGTTGGAGACAAGCCTAAAACCTTCAAGGAAGCCCATGGTGTCAGAATTAAGAATATGTTCTTGAAGTCTAGGTGGTCTCTTTTGGGAAGTCATTGATTCAACTTTTTAGTTCTCATGTGAAAATGTGTTGGACGTGGGCTGACAATGGAATTGTTAATTGTCCAATGCTGTTTATTCTGCCTATTGGCTTAAAAAAAAAAATATATATATATATAAAATAAAAACAATTTATCTAAAAAAGAACTAAGGATTCTTAGTTATCAATGTGTTTTGACATAGTTTGTGATTTAATTTTTTTGTCCCGGTAGGTCTGAAACGAGTGACTGGGGGCTTCAATTCTAAAAACAGCTGTGACGCCCGCACATACTCCTACCTGCTCCCCACAGTGGCCTTCGCCCCAAAAGACTATGACACCCAGAATTCTGCTGCATTCCGCCTGGAGCCAGAGACACTGCAGAGAGTAAACCGGCTGTTTGGCAGCTACAAGGGCACTCATAACTTTCACAACTTCACCTCCCAGAAGGCCGCACGGGACCCCAGCGCCCGCCGCTACATCACAGAGATGACCTGTGGCGAGCCCTTTGTGCGCGGTGACACAGAGTTCGCTGAGATTACCGTGCGTGGCCAGAGCTTCATGATGCATCAAATCCGGAAGATGATTGGCCTGGTGATAGCTGTGGTGAAGGGCTATTCTGGGGATGAGGTGTTGAAGCGAAGTTGGGGCGAGGAGAAGGTGGATGTGCCCAAGGCCCCTGGGCTGGGCCTGGTGCTCGAGAAGGTGCACTTTGACAGGTACAACAAGCGCTTCGGTGGGGACGGCCTCCATGAGTGCCTGGAGTGGACTGAAGAGGAGCAGGCTATCTTGGCCTTCAAGGAGGAACACATCTATCCCAGCATTGTGAAGACTGAGTGCCAGGAAGGGTCCATGGCCAGCTGGATGGCCACACTGCCCATACATGACTTTGAGGCCACTGCAACAGGGGCTCAGGATAAGGACAGGGGGCAGGTGGGTGAATACAACAGGATAATGTTTGCCAGTAAAATTGTCAGTGGTTGTTTTTGTAAGTCCTGTTGGTTTTTGTAAGACAAAATGTTTAACATTAGTAGCTTAATCGTCAACTATGAGCAGTTCACACTTGAACTCATAAAACCTGCTGTCTTTTTGGGAAATGCCATCACCCGCTCTTTTTTTTAAAAACTCATAAAACTTGTTTCCATTTTCAGGATGATGACGAGGAGGGTAATGGTTCAGATTCTGCACTTTGAAGTCTCCGGCGAGTGGAAAGACACCCTTTGCTGTATCTCTCAAGAATGAGCTTATGTTTTGCTATGGAAATGCATTGTCAATAATGCCACTGATTTACTCAACAATTAAGACATTTGAATAAACATTTTGTTCTTTAATTTAAACCATTGACTGTGAATCCTTTTTAGTAATATTTAACATATTGTATTTGGGAGGATTTGTTAGCTTGACACATTAATGAAACAAACACTGCTTGAGAAGACAGACCGGTCGAAGACGGCATGCCATGACGTTAATTATGGTATTTGATAACAATTTCGATGTTTCTCAATTATGGAAGTATATTTCATTACTGTACATCTAAAATATTTGAGAGACTTGGAATATTATTTGGCCATGCCCAGCACGATATACCCGCCGACCACAAGGGGGCGAAATTAGAACATCAAGTACTCCAGTCTACCCAAAACTGAAAAAAAGATGGCCACTTCCAAGAGGCGCAACGTGAGTTCAGAAAACACAACGGAAGATAGTATAAAAACACCCAAAATAGACATCAATAGTAAGATATGATTATTCAGAGCAGGAAACATGCCAACGATGTGTTCGATGTTCTTGAGTATCTTCATGTATGTAACTTCAAAGAAACGTTCTCCTAATGTGTGGTTCGTGTCATCTTTGCGTTTGGAAAGCTAGCTAACCAGACCCTCATATTCACTTTGCTCTCCTAGTTGTATTGGTTATTGGCAATTCCATATTCGATATCAATGCACATTCTCTTCACTTTCATCCTCAGTCAGAGAAAGAGAAGAACGTTGTTTGTGCGATCAATGGGTGTAGTAAACTGTTCTGCACATCATTAGAGAGGCGAGACCTGTATGTTGGGCAACTGCCCAAAGAAGAGCTGTTAATTGGTGAGTATCCGTTACGCTCTGGAACTCCAGATCTGGCAACCAGAAAAAAAGGTAGTTATGGCATTTCCTCACCAGGTAAGGACAGCATATGTATTCTGATTGGGGAAAGTATTTAGTTCAGTCAGTGACATCTACAGAGTTGGACTGCAAACGAATGATGTAGGTGTATATTATTTATTTTGCTTGGGTCCCGAGACTATGCCAGTGACTGACTGGTTGTTTTGTGGCAGGTGATCGCAGTGCGGATGAGAAGTACTGCATGTTCATGCGCCACCGCTACAACGACTGTTTGGAGCAGCTGCTGGAACACATCAACCATGAATCATACCAGATTAAAGTGAGTGACTTTTCTGACTGTCAATATTAGTGCCAGGAGGTAAGACTCTAGCCTGGTCCCAGATCAGTTTGAGCTCTTGCCTACTCCTCATCACTCAATTTAATAAGACGTTTGCAAGAGAGCACAGACAGACTAGCAAGGTAGAAAAATTCTGGCCTCTAGTATAAAAGGCCTGCTGCTTCTTAAATTTTTTATTTTAAATATTATTTTATCAAATGTAAGGGGTAGATCAGCTTTAATATTGCAGATATATTGTAACTTCCATCAATGTAATTGTCTGCATAATTTCCAATCCCCCATATATATTTTTTGTAAATGTGTATATACATACACACATATACAGGAAATACAGTGCCTTGCAAAAGTATTCATCCCCCTTGGCGTTTTTCCTATTTTGTTGCATTACAACCTGTAATTTTAAGTGGATTTTTATTTGGATTTCATGTAATGGACATACACAAAATAGTCAAAATTGGTGAAGTGAAATGAAAAAAATAACTTATTTCAAATAATTCAAAAAAATAAATAATGGAAAAGTGGTGCGTACATATGTATTCACCCCCTTTGCTATGAAGCCCCTAAATAAGATCTGGTGCAACCAATTACATTCAGAAGTCACATAATTAGGTAAATAAAGTCCACCTGTGTGCAATCTAAGTGTCACATGATCTGTCACATGATCTCAGTTTATACAGCTGAAGTTGGAAGTTTACATACACTTAGGTTGGAGTCATTAAAACTCGTTTTTCAACCACTCCACAAATTTCTTGTTAACAAACTATAGTTTTGGCAAGTCGGTTAGGACATCTACTTTGTGCATGACACAAGTCATTTTTCCAAAAATTGTTTACAGAAAGGTTATTTCACTTATAATTAACTGTATCACAATTCCAGTGGGTCAGAAGTTTACATACACTAAGTTGACTGTGCCTTTAAACAGCTTGGAAAAATCCAGAAAATGATGTCATGGCTTTAGAAGCTTCTGATAGGCTAATTGACATCATTTGAGTCAATTGGAGGTGTACCTGTGGATGTATTTCAAGGCCTACCTTCAAACTCAGTGCCTCTTTGCTTGACATCATGGGAAAATCAAAAGAAATCAGCCAAGACCTCAGAAAAAAAATTGTAGACCTCCACAAGTCTGGTTCATCCTTGGGAGCAATTTCCAAATGCCTGAAGGTACCACGTTCATCTGTACAAACAATAGTACGCAAGTATAAACACCATGGGACCACGCAGCCGTCATACCGCTCAGGAAGGAGACGCGTTCTGTCTCCTAGAGATTAACGTACTTTGGTGCGAAAAGTGCAAATCAATCCCAGAACAACAGCAAAAGGACCTTGTGAAGATGCTGGAGGAAACGGGTACAAAAGTATCTATATCCACAGTAAAACGAGTCCTATATCGACATAACCTGAAAGGCCACTCAGCAAGGAAGAAGCCACTGCTCCAAAACCGCCATAAAAAAGCCAGACTATGGTTTGCAACTGCACATGGGGACAAAGATCGTACTTTTTGGAGAAATGTCCTCAGGTCTGATGAAACAAAAATAGAACTGTTTGCCCATAATGACCATTGTTATGTTTGGAGGAAAGGGGGGGGGGGGCTTGCAAGCAGAAGAACACCATCCCAACCGTGAAGCACGGGGGTGGCAGCATCATGCTGTGTGGCTGCTTTGCTGCAGGAGGGACTGGTGCACTTCACAAAATAGATGGCATCATGGGGAAGGAAAATTATGTGGATATATTGAAGCAACATCTCAAGACATCAGTCAGGAAGTTAAAGCTTGGTTGCAAATGGGTCTTCCAAATGGACAATGACCCCAAGCACACTTAAAAAGTTGTGGCAAAATGGCTTAAGGACAACAAAGTAAAAGTATTGGAGTGGCCATCACAAAGCCCTGACCTCAATCCTATAGAAAATGTGTGGGCAGAACTGAAAAAGCGTGTGCGAGCAAGGAAGCCTACAAACCTGACTCAGTTACACCAGTTCTGTCAGGAGGAATGGGCCAAAATTCACCCAACTTATTGTGGGAAGCTTGTGGAAGGCTACCTGAAACGTTTGACCCAAGTGAAACAATTTAAAGGCAATGCTACCAAATACTAATTGAGTGTATGTCAACTTCTGACCCACTGGGAATGTGATGAAAGAAATAAAAGCTGAAAGAAATAATTATCTCTACTATTATTCTGACATTTCACATTCTTAAAATAAAGTGGTGATCCTAACTGACCTAAGACAGGGACTTTTTCTGACATTTAATCCTAGTAAAAATTATGTTCAAATACTAAAGAAACTAAACAGATATCACATTTACATAAGTATTCAGACCCTTTACTCAGTACTTTGAAGCACCTTTGGCAGCGATTATAGCCTTGAGTCTTCTTGGGTATAACGCTACAAGCTTGGCACACCTGTATTTGAGGAGTTTCTCCCATTCTCCTCTGCAGAACCTCTCAAGCTCTGTCAGGTTGGATGGGGAGCGTCGCTGCACAGCTATTTTCAGGTCTCTCCAGAGATGTTCAAGTCCGGGCTCTGGCTGGGCCACTCAAGGACATTCAGAGACTTGTCCCGAAGCCACTCCTGCGTTGTCTTGTCTGTGTGCTTAGGGTCGTTGTCCTGTTGGAAGGTGAACCTTCGCCCCAGTCTGAGGTCCTGAGCGCTCTGTAGCAGGTTTTCATCAAGAATCTCTCTGTACTTTGCTCCGTTCATCTTTCCCTCGATCCTGACTAGTCTCCCAGTCCCTGCCGTTGAAAAACATCCCCACAGCATGATGCTGCCACCACCATGCTTCACCGTAGGGACGGTGCCAGGTTTCCTCCAGACGTGAAGCTTGGCATTCAGGCCAAAGAGTTCAATCTGGGTTTCATCAGACTAGAGAATCTTGTTTCTCATGGTCTGAGAGTCCTTTAGGTGTTTTTTGGCATCTCAGGGATGATCAATGGAAACAGTATGCACCTGAGCTCAATTTCGAGTCTCATAGCAAAGTGTCTGAATGCTTTTGTAAATAAGCTATTTATGTTTTTTACATCTTAATAAATGTGCAAAAAATTCTAAAAACCTGTTTTCGCTTTGTAATTACGGGGTATTGTGTGTAGGTTGAGGGGGGGGGGGAATTATTTTATCAATTTTAGAATAAGGCTGTAACGTAACAAAGTGGAAAAAGTCAAGGGGTCTGAATACTTTCCGAATGAACTGTATCTTGTTGTTTTTCGTCCCACCGTTCAGCTCCACTCATCCCATCTCTTAACACCATCCATATTGGATTTATATTTACCATATATTTTTCTACTGTGCTGTGATGTTTGACAAAAGTTCTGATTGTAAATTAAATACTTTTTTTTGCTAAATATATTATATTATTGATCGATTTACTATTACTTTTTAAATCACCCAGTAGCTCCAGGTAAATGTTGCAGTTCTTCAGCCATTCCTGGACCTTCGACCAAAAGAAAGCTACATATGGACAGTACCAAAACAAATGATGTAATGATTCTGTCTCTTCGCAGCAAACTCTGCAGAGCTGGGATGGTTGTATCCCCCATATATATAATATTATATTGGTTGCAAGAATTGCATAAAATAATTTTAAATTAAAATATTATAAGTTTTGAATCCGGCGTCGTTTTGCGTATCAGTTCATAAACCATGTGCCATGGAATCGGTAAATCGCAAATCTCTTCCCAACTATTTTGCAATCTATATGGCACAGCTGTCCATTTTTTGGTCCTTTAAATGAAACTGGTATACTTTTTTATTTATCACAATTTTCTTTAACCAATTTTGGTCTTTAATCAGGGCCGACAGACAAGTTCCTTACTTTTTCCCCCTTCCACTTGCCTCTTCCATTTTTGCGGTAGTTCTGCAATTAGTTGGTTGTAATTTTGGGTAGAGCAGACATTTACATATATTTTTGTTAGCTGCATGTGTGACAACTCCACCAGTCCTATTTATGTCATTTACATCATTATACCTTTTTTTATAATAATTTTTTGGTAATTAGTATATTTTAGTTTAACCACTTTGTTGTTGTATTTTTTCTGTCTTTTCTGGTGGATTAAACTGAAATTGCAACCAACTTTCAATGGCTTGTTTTAAAAATAGCAATATTTTGGAGATTTTAATTTTCAAATAACCGAAAGTGAGAGGTTGTTATCCCAATTCATATTCATTATATAAATAGGCCTGTTTAATTTTGTCTGGCTTGCCGTTCCAAATAAAATGGAATATTTTTTGCTCATATAATTAAAAAAACAGGTCGATAGGTGTATCAAGACCATAAGCAAATAGGTAAACTGGGATATGATTAAAGAGTTGATTTTTTTCACAAATAAATAGGTATTTTCCTTTCCATGGTAGCAAGATCTTATCTATTTTTGCTAACTTTCTATAAAATTGTATTGTAGTGAGATCATTTATTTATTTTGGGCTATGTATACCGAGTATGTCCACATCACCGTCAGACCATTTTATTGGTAAACTACACGGTAATGTAAAAGTTGTATTTTTTTAGTGATCCAATACGTAATAGTAATGTGCTTGTAATCCAGAGAGGTTAGAAAAAGTAGCTAGGTCCTCTATAAGGCTGTGGAGGGACCCAAATTGTGGATTTAAAAGAACATGAATTATCAGCGTACAATTACATCTTTGTTTTTAAGCCCTAGATTTCTAACCCCTTGATATTATTGTTGGATCTGATATTAATAGCTAACATTTTGATTGTCCACTATCGGCATATCTATTTATAATAGCAACCTTGTTTTACTCCTCTTGACAGTTTAATATGTTCAGAGAAATAGCCATTATTTACTATTTTACACCCAGATTACTATACATAACTTTAACCCATTTTATAAGAGATTCTCCAAAATTGAAATATTCCAGGCATTTATATATAAATTACAGTCATAGTTTATCAAAAGCCTTTTCAAAGTCGGCTATGAATACCAGGCCTGGTTTCCCAGATTTTTCATAGTGTTCTATTGTTTCCAGTACTTGTCATATATTATCTCCAATGTATCGTCCATGTAAAAAAAACCTGTCTGATTTAGGATGAATAATATCCGACAATACCTTTTCAATTATATGCGCTATGCATTTTGCTAGAATTTTTGCATCACAACTCTGAAGTGTAAGGGTCCTCCAATTTTTTTTTGGGACTGGGTCTTTATATTTACCACTTGGATCCTGTTTCAGTAATAATGAAATCAGACCTTGTTGAGTATCTGATCATCTACCATTTTTATAGAGTGGTTAAAACATGCTAATAACGGTCCTCTGAGGATATCAAAAAAGGTTTGGTATACCTCCACTGGTATGCCATCCAGCCCTGGAGTTTTCCCGGACTTAAAGTCTTTAATTGCATCAAGAAGTTCCTCCTCTGTAATTTAGCCTTCACATGAGTCTTACAGTGTACCGCTGTTAATTTTACATTATTAATAGAAAAAAAATCCATACTAACTTCAGTTAGTGGAGATGGAGGAGACTGAAACAAAAACATATGCCTAAAGTACCTTTTGGTGACTCATGGGTTACTCCATCATTTGTAACAAGTGAAGATAAAAAAAATAAAAAGAAGTGCATTTTCCCCCTATATTCCATCCAGTTCGCTTTATTTTTTATAACATATTACACTTGATCTTTCTTGAATAAGTTCCTCCATTTCTTTGTTTTTCCTCTAACTTATTCTGTGCCTCTATGGTACCGTTTTTATTGATATCTATCTGTACTGTTAGTCCTTCCATTTCCTTTGTTAATATGGACTCTTTTGACCTAAGTTGCTTTTGTTTTAAAGATAAGTACTGAATTACATGGCCTCTAAAGGCACATTTTAAAAGTGTCCCATACAGTAAGGGGATCTGCTGTACCTACAGTGGGGAGAACAAGTATTTGATACACTGCCGATTTTGCAGGTTTTCCTACTTACAAAGCGTGTAGAGGTCTGTAATTTTTATCATAGGTACACTTCAACTGTGAGAGACGGAATCTAAAACAAAAATCCAGAAAATCACATTGTATGATTTTTAAGTAATTAATTTGCATTTTATTGCATGACATAAGTATTTGATCACCTACCAACCAGTAAGACTTCCGTCTCTTACAGACCTGTTCGTTTTTCTTTAAGAAGCCCTCCTGTTCTCCACTCATTACCTTTATTAACTGCACCTGTTTGAACTCGTTACCTGTATAAAAGACACCTGTCCACACACTCAATCAAACAGACTCTAACCTCTCAACAATGGTCAAGACCAGAGAGCTGTGTAAGGACATCAGGGATAAAATGGTAGACCTGCACAAGGCTGGGATGGGCTACAGGACAATAGGCAAGCAGCTTGGTGAGAAGGAAACAACTGTTGGCGCAATTATTAGAAAATGGAAGAAGTTCAAGATGACGGTCAGTCACCCTCGGTCTGGGGCTCCATGCAAGATCTCACCTCGTGGGGCATCAATGATCATGAGGAAGGTGAGGGATCAGCCCAGAACTACACGGCAGGATCTGGTCAATGACCTGAAGAGAGCTGGGACCACAGTCTCAAAGAAAACCATTAGTAACACACTACGCCATCATGGATTAAAATCCTGCAACGCACGCAAGGTCCCCCTGCTCAAGCCAGCGCATGTCCAGGCCCGTCTGAAGTTTGCCAATGACCATCTGGATGATCCAGAGGAGGAATGGGAGAAGGTCATGTGGTCTGATGAGACAAAAATAGAGCTTTTTGGTCTAAACTCCACTCGCCGTGTTTGGAGGAAGAAGAAGGATGAGTACAACCCCAAGAACACCATCCCAACCGTGAAGCATGGAGGTGGAAACATAATTCATTGGGGATGCTTTTCTGCAAAGGGGACAGGACGACTGCACCGTATTGAGGGGAGGATGGATGGGGCCATGTATCACGAGATCTTGGCCAACAACCTCCTTCCCTCAGTAAGAGCATTGAAGATGGGTCGTGGCTGGGTTTTCCAACATGACAACGACCCGAAACACACAGCCAGGGCAACTAAGGAGTGGCTCTGTAAGAAGCATATCAAGGTCCTGGAGAGGCCTAGCCAGTCTCCAGACCTGAAAAAAAAATAGAAAATCTTTGGAGGGAGCTGAAAGTCCGTATTGCCCAGCGACAGCCCCGAAACCTGAAGGATCTGGAGAAGGTCTGTATGGAGGAGTGGGCCAAAATCCCTGCTGCAGTGTGTGCAAACCTGGTCAAGACCTACAGGAAACGTATGATCTCTGTAATTGCAAACAGGTTTCTGTACCAAATATTAAGTTCTGCTTTTCTGATGTATCAAATACTTATGTCATGCAATAAAATGCAAATTAATTACTTAAAAATCATACAATGTGATTTTCTGGATTTTTTGTTTTAGATTCCGTCTCTCACAGTTGAAGTGTACCTATGATAAAAATTACAGACCTCTACATGCTTTGTAAGTAGGAAAACCTGCAAAATCGGCAGTGTATCAAATACTTGTTCTCCCCACTGTATGTTATGTCGGAAAAAGTCAGTTATAAATTCTTCTGTCCTAGTTAAAAATAAGTTGTCATCCAATAGGCTTTTATTACATTCCCAATATCCTCGCCCACGTGGAAATTCTGTAAGAGTAATGTATATGTCAATTATTTGATGGTCGACTTCAGAAGCTATGATGATTAGGGCCTGGTGTTTTTCCCGGATCTGCTGGGTCACATGGTAAAGAAAAACCCTTGGCCTAATCATTAGTGACATGTGGTGTGTGAAATGTATTTTCATGGATTTAGTAAAATGTTGAGTGTGATTGGTGTGATGATGCTATTTATTCCGATGCAGGAAAGTGCCCTGTGTGCACTGATGAAGTTTGCCTCCATGGAAGGGAAGTTCACCCTCCAGGACTTGGACTGGAGTGAACACTACAGCTTCCCAAGAGAACTCATCCAGGTAGGGGTTTCAATGAAATACTAAGTTTGTTGCCTTGCGCAAATGTTACACCATTTAAGCTTGAAAAAGAAAAGGAGAGCCGCACACTCAAGGAGCTCAGATGCAATAATTTAATAACCTAATAACCAACGTTTCGACAGACAAGCTATCTTCATCAGGGTATAATGACAAACACTGTGGGTCACTAGTTTATATAGTTTCAAAGGACACACACAAGTGTATGTAATCATGGCCTGGTGTGGCTTGATATCATTGGTTAATTTACAGATATAAATAGAACATATAAAAAACATGAATGGATAGCATACGATCAAATATACAATTTGGCTACATACAGTGAGGGAAAAAAGTATTTGATCCCCTGCTGATTTTGTACGTTTGCCCACTGACAAAGACATGATCAGTCTATAATTTGAATGGTAGGTTTATTTGAACAGTGAGAGACAGAATAACAACAAAAAAATCCAGAAAAACGCATGTCAAAAATGTTATAAATTGATTTGCATTTTAATGAGGGAAATAAGTATTTGACCCCTCTGCAAAACATGACTTAGTACTTGGTGGCAAAACCCTTGTTGGCAATCACAGACGTCAGACGTTTCTTGTAGTTGGCCACCAGGTTTGCACACATCTCAGGAGGGATTTTGTCCCACTCCTCTTTGCAGATTTTCTCCAAGTCATTAAGGTTTCGAGGCTGACGTTTGGCAACTCGAACCTTCAGCTCCCTCCACAGATTTTCTATGGGATTAAGGTCTGGAGACTGGCTAGGCCACTCCAGGACCTTAATGTGCTTCTTCTTGAGCCACTCCTTTGTTGCCTTGGCCGTGTGTTTTGGGTCATTGTCATGCTGGAATACCCATCCACGACCCATTTTCAATGCCCTGGCTGAGGGAAGGAGGTTCTCACCCAAGATTTGACGGTACATGGCCCCGTCCATCGTCCCTTTGATGCGGTGAAGTTGTCCTGTCCCCTTAGCAGAAAAACACCCTCAAAGCATAATGTTTCCACCTCCATGTTTGACGGTGGGGATGGTGTTCTTGGGGTCATAGGCAGCATTCCTCCTCCTCCAAACACGACGAGTTGAGTTGATGCCAAAGAGCTCGATTTTGGTCTCATCTGACCACAACACTTTCACCCAGTTCTCCTCTGAATCATTCAGATGTTCATTGGCAAACTTCAGACGGGCCTGTATACGTGCTTTCTTGAGCAGGGGGACCTTGCAGGCGCTGCAGGATTTCAGTCCTTCACGGCGTAGTGTGTTACCAATTGTTTTCTTGGTGACTATGGTCCCAGCTGCCTTGAGATCATTGACAAGATCCTCCCGTGTAGTTCTGGGCAGATTCCTCACCGTTTGTCATGATCATTGCAACTCCACGAGGTGAGATCTTGCATGGAGCCCCAGGCCGAGGGAGATTGACAGTTTTTTGTGTTTCTTCCATTTGCGAATAATCGCACCAACTGTTGTCACCTTCTCACCAAGCTGCTTGGCGATGGTCTTGTAGCCCATTCCAGCCTTGTGTAGGTCTACAATCTTGTCCCTGACATCCTTTGAGAGCTCTTTGGTCTTGGCCATGGTGGAGAGTTTGGAATCTGATTGATTGCTTCTGTGGACAGGTTTCTTTTATACAGGTAACAAGCTGAGATTAGGAGCACTCACTTTAAGAGTGTGCTCTTAATCTCAGCTCGTTACCTGTATAAAAGACACCTGGGAGCCAGAAATCTTTCTGATTGAGAGGGGGTCAAATACTTATTTCCCTCATTAAAATGCAAATCAATTTATAACATTTTTGACATGCGTTTTTCTGGATTTATTTGTTGTTATTCTGTCTCTCACTGTTCAAATAAACCTACCGTTAACATTATAGACTGATCATTTCTTTGTCAGTGGGCAAACGTACAAAATCAGCAGGGGATCAAATACTTTTTTCCCTCACTGTAGGCCTACAAACATTTACAATGAATAGCAAAATCACGAATAGTCACAAGAATGGCTTCAGATCAAAGTCTACGTTGAGACCGAAGGAAGCAAAGGTCTTTAAATTAAAGAACCAGGCAGCCTCTGGTTCTTTTTAATTTAAAGAGGCAAGTTTGAAACTGGACCCACCTGTATTTATGCCATTTAGCAGCAATTATATTATATACATAATTGTTTAGCAGACACTTACAATCATGCGTGCATACGTTGTTAGTATGGGTGGCCCCAGCGGGAATCGAACCCATGATCCTTGGCGTTGCAAGCGCCATGCTCTACTAACTGAGCCACACATGAAAAGTTGAGATTTTGCCTATCTGTAACGATCCATTGCTCTTAACAGGCAGTGGTGGAGAGGCTGCTCTCTCAGATGGAGGATATGGCGCTTCTAATCTCCAGATTTCAGGAGTACCTGGAGATGGAGGATGTGCGTTACTACGTCATGAGCTCCGTCCGCGAGAACCTGGGCAGGGTGATGGACAAAAACAAAGGGGTAAGCCCCACCAGGACTGGTGTCTATGATTGAAGGTTCTAAATGAGGTGGTTTATTGTAGCTTGTTTAGTTGTCTGTTTTAACGCAGTTATGTATTGTAAACATTCTTCACTCTTTTCTCTTCAATCACCTGAGTTGACCTGTGCTCCACACCTTAGTATATATACAGTGTGTGCAAATGTAGCAAGTTATGGAGGTAAGGCAATAAATAGGCTTTAGTGCAAAATAATTACAATTAGTATTAACACTGGAATGATAGATGTGCAAGAGATGATGTGCAAATAGAGATACTGGGGTGCAAATGAGCAAAATAAATATCAATACAGGGATGAGGTAGTTGGGCGGGCTAATTTCAAAAGGGCTGTGTACAGGTGCAGTGATCGGTAAGGTGCTCTGACAACTGATGCTTAAAGTTAGTGAGGGAGATAAGAGTCTCCAGCTTCAGAGATTTTTGCAATTCGTTCCAGTCATTGGCAGCAGAGAACTGGAAGGAATGGCGGCCAAAGGAGGTGTTGGCTTTGGGGATGACCAGTGAGATATACCTGATGGAGCGCATACTACGGGTGGGTGTTGCTATGGTGACCAATGAGCTAAGATAAGGCAGGGATTTGCCTAGCAGTGATTTATAGATGGCCTGGAGCCAGTGGGTTTGGCGACGAATATGTAGTGAGGGCCAGGCAACGAGAGCGTACAGGTCACAGTGGTGGGTAGTATATGGGGCTTTGGAGACAAAACGGATGGCACTGTGATAGACTACATCCAATTTGCTGAGTAGAGTGTTGGAGGCTATTTTGTAAATGACATCGCCGAAGTCAAGGATCGGTAGGATAGTCAGTTTTACGACGGCATGTTTGGCAGCATGAGTGAAGGAGGCTTTGTTGCGAAATAGGAAACCGATTCTAGATTTAACTTTGGATTGGAGATTCTTAATGTGAGTCTGGAAGGAGAGTTTACAGTCTAACCAGACACCTAGGTATTTGTAGTTGTCCACATACTCTAGGTCAGACCCGTCGAGAGTAGTGATTCTAGTCGGGTGGGCGGGTGCCAGCAGCGTTATATTGAAGAGCATGCATTTAGTTTTACTAGTGTTTAAGAGCAGTTGGAGGCTACTGAAGGAGTGTTGTATGGCATTGAAGCTTGTTGGAGGTTTGTTAACACAGTGTCCAATGAAGGGCCAGATGTATACAAAATGGTGTCATCTGCGTAGAGGTGGATCTGAGAGTCACCAGCAGCAAGAGCGACATCATTGATATACACGGAGAAAAGAGTCGGCCCAAGAATTGAACCCTGTGGCACCCCCATAGAGACTGCCATAGGTCCAGACAACAGGCCCTCCGATTTGACACATTGAACTCTATCTGAGAAGTAGTTGGTGAACCATGCGAGGCAGTCATTTGAGAAACCAAGGCTATTTAGTCTGCCAATAAGAATGCGGTGGTTGACAGAGTCGAAAGCCTTGGCCAGGTCGATGAAGACGGCTGCACAGTACTGTCTATTATCGATCGCGGTTATAATATCGTTTAGGACCTTGAGCGTGGCTGAAGTGCACCCATGACCAGCTCGGAAACCAGATTGCATAGCGGAGAAGGTACGGTGGGATTCGAAATGGTCGGTGATCTGTTTGTTAACTTGGCTTTCAAAAACTTCCGAAAGGCAGGGCAGGATGGATATAGGTCTGTAACAGTTTGGATCTAGATTGTCACCCCCTTTGAAGAGGGGGATGACCGCGGCAGCTTTCCAATCTCTGGGGATCTCAGACGTTACGAAAGAGAGGTTGAACAGGCTAGTAATAGGGGTTGCGACAATTTCGGCGGCTAGTTTTAGAAAGAAAGGGTCCAGATTGTCTAGCCCAGATGATTTGTAGGGGTCCAGATTTTGCAGCTCTTTCATAACATCAGCTGTCTGGATTTGTGTGAAGGAGAAGCGGGGGGGGCATGGGCAAGTTGCAGCGGAGGGTGCAGAGCTGGTGGCCGGGGTAGTGGTAGCCAGGTGGAAAGCATGGCCAGTCGTAGCAAAATGCTTGTTGAAATTCTCGATTATTGTAGATTTATCGGTGGTGATAGTGTTTCCTAGCCTCAGTGCAGTGGGCAGCTGGGAGGAAGTGCTCTTATTCTCCATGGACTTTACAGTGTCCCAAAACTTTTTGGAGTTAGTGCTACAGGATGCAAATTTCTGTTTGAAAAAGTTAGCCTTTGCTTTCCTAACTGCTTGTGTATATTGGTTCCTAACTTCCCTTAAAAGTTGCATATCGCGGGGGCTATTTGATGCTAATGCAGTACGCCACAGGATGTTTTTGTGCTGGTCAAGGGCAGTCAAGTCTGAGGAGAACCAGGGGCTATATCTGTTCTTAGTTCTGTATTTTTTGAATGGGGCATGTTTATTTAAGATTGAGAGGAAATTACTTTTAAAGAACAACCAGGCATCCTCTACTGACGGAATGAGATCTATATCCATCCAGGATACCTGGGCCAGGTCAATTAGGAAGGCCTGCTCGCTGAAGTGTTTTAGGGAGCGTTTGACAGTGATGAGGGGTGGTCGTTTGACCGCGGACCCGTTACGGACGCAGGCAATAAGGCAGTGATCGCTGAGATCCTGGTTGAAGACAGCGGAGGTGTATTTAGAGGGTAAGTTAGTCAGGATGATATCTATGAGGGTACCCATGTTTACGGATTTAGGGTTGTACCTGGTAGGTTCGTTGATAATTTGTGTGAGATTGAGGGCATCTAGTTTAGATTGTAGGATGGCCGGGGTGTTAAGCATATCCCAATTTAGGTCACCAAGCAGTACGAACTCTGAGGATAGATGTGGGGCAATCAATTCACAAAGGAACCATTTAAGGCAGTTTGAGAGGGACTTGGGGTTCTACAGTGAAATTGTATAATAAGAACTAACCCAAACAGTAATAGGCAAGGCATATTGACATGGGAGAGAGGCATAAAGCAATCACAGGTGTTATTAGAGAGAGCTAAGACAACAACTGGTAATATAGATAAAGTTTGGGCTGAGGCTAAACAGAATAAACAGGACAGGGTACCGTGTAAAGGAACAGTCCAGCAGGCATCAGCTGTGCAGCTGAGTGATCATAAGGTCCAGTGAACAGCAATATGAGTCCGATAGCAGTTCAAATTGGTGCTTCAGCACAGCTAGCAGGAAGCACAGTTGTAGTTTACATGTGCTAGCGGGCCGGGGCTAGCAGATGGATCTTCGTGGCAGTTGCCTGTGCACTTGAATGGCGAATGTGAAGCGTCAAACACCACTCAAGCATCAATTACCAGTTGAGAAATAAAAATTGTAGCTCTTTTTAATCGTCGCCATAGTTTTTTTATTTTTTTACACACGATTGCCTTTAGAATTGTTGTGCAATGATTGGGCTTATTAAAGCACGTTTCACTCCAGCAGCAACACCCAGCTGTTTGAGCTGTATCAGCAGCTCTCGCGCTACATCGACTGGCATTTCAATCAATGAATAGACTAAAATGCATTATTTCGCAATGGGATGTTTTTTCCCCCCGGACAATTGGCTGGCTCATTTTTAAAAATCAGCTTAAAAAAAAAATTTGTGTCTAAAGCAAGCTAATACTGGCTAACGGAAATCCTGCCGTGATTCGGTTCTGAGGTGGAAGTTGGGAGAGTTATATTTGGGTGTTGTGGTGAGGGAGGCCCCGCTCTCTCCTTTCCCAGATGTTTAGTTCATTTCATTCCGATCTCCTTTGCATTATTGTAGCCATTTTCTGCAGCCTGTCAACTATGCCTCTGCCTATCCCTGTTCTCTCCTCTCCACACAGGCTATACAAACGCCTCACACCGCGTGGCTGCTGCCTCTCTAACCTGGTGGTCCCTGCACGCACCACCCACGTGGAGTTCCAGGTCTCAGGCAGCCTCTGGCAGACATATCAGTATGGATGACGGATCACCACCTCAAGCTGAACCTTGGCAAGACGGAGCTGCTCTTCCTCCCGGGGAAGGACTGCCCGTTCCATGATCTCGCCATCACGGTTGACAACTCCGTTGTGTCCTCCTCCCAGAGTGCGAAGAGCCTTGGCGTGACCCTGGACAACACCCTGTCGTTCTCCGCTAACATCAAGGCGGTGACCCGATCCTGTAGGTTCATGCTCTACAACATTCGGAGAGTACGACCCTGCCTTACACAGGAAGCGGCACAGGTCCTAATCCAGGCACTTGTTATCTCCCGTCTGGATTACTGCAACTCGCTGTTGGCTGGGCTCCCTGCCTGTGCCATTAAACCCCTACAACGCATCCAGAATGCCGCAGCCCGTCTGGTGTTCAACCTTCCCAAGTTCTCTCACGTCACCCCGCTCCTCCGCACACTACACTGGCTTCCAGTTGAAGCCCGCATCTGCTACAAGACCATGGTGCTTGCCTACGGAGCTGTGAGGGGAACGGCACCTCCGTACCTTCAGGCTCTGAGCAGTCCCTACACCCAAACGAGGGCATTGCGTTCATCCACCTCTGGCCTGCTGGCTCCCCTACCTCTGCTGAAGCACAGTTCCCGCTCAGCCCAGTCAAAACGGTTCGCTGCTCTGGCACCCCAATGGTGGAACAAGCTCCCTCACGATGCCAGGACAGCGGAGTCACTCACCACCTTTAAGTAATCCTTCTAACCCCCCCCTTACCCCACCCCACCCAAAAAAATGTTTTAAGTGGTTATCCCACTGGCTATAAGGTGAATGAACCAATTTGTAAGTCGCTCTGGATAAGAGCGTCTGCTAAATGACGTAAATGTAAATGTTCTTTAGGTCTGGGGAAGAGGCTTCCAGGGGACTGGATGGGGGCGGAACATGGCGGATACCTTCAGTCGTGTAGCCTCAACCTTAACTTACTGTGTGATTTATTGCCCCTTGATACATTCGACAGCTAAACATGAAGACTGGAAAGCAGCCAAACTAAAAGTAAGCAAAGTCTCCCACCAACTACATGAAACAGCATTTTTGTGTCTCTCATGATAAGAAGTCTTTGTATTGATATACACTACAGGTCAAACGTTTTAGAACACCTACTCATTCAAGGGTTTTTCTTTATTTTTACTATTTTCTACATTGGATGTCTTCACTATTATTCTACAAACTATGAAATAACACATGGAATCATGTAGTAACCAAAAAAGTGTTTAAAAAATCAAAATATATCTGAGATTCTTATACACCCTTTGCCTTGATGACAGCTTTGCACACTCTTGGCATTCTCTCAACCAGCTTCACCTGGAATGCTTTTCCAACAGTCTTGATGGAGTTCCCACATGTGCTGAGCACTTGTTGGCTGCTTTTCCTTCACTCTGCGGTCTGACTCATCCCAAACCATCTCAATTTGGTTGAGGTCGGGGGATTGTGGAGGCCAGGTCATCTGATGCGGCACTCCATCACTCTCCTTCTTGGTAAAATAGCCCTTACACAGCCTGGAGGTGTGTTGGGTCATTGTCCTGTTGGAAAAAAAATGATAGTCCCACTAAGCCCAAACCAGATGGGATGGCGTATCGCTGCAGAATGCTGTGGTAGCCATGCTGGTTAAGTGTGCCTTGGATTTTAAATAAATCACAGACGGTGTCACCAGCAAAGCACCATCACACCACCTCCTCCATGCTTCACGGTGGGAACCACACATGCGGAGATCATCCGTTCACCTACTCTGTGTCTCACAAAGAAACGGCGGTTGGAACCAAAAATCTCCAATTTGGACTCCAGACCAAAGGACAAATTTCCACTGGTCTAATGTCCATTGCTCGTGTTTCTTGGCCCAAGCAAGTCTCTTCTTCTTATTGGTGTCCTTTAGTAGTGGTTTCTTTGCAGCAAAATCGACCATGAAGGCCTGATTCACACAGTCTCCTCTGAACAGTTGATGTTGAGATGTTTCTGTTACTTGAACTCTGTGAAGCATTTATTTGGGCTGGAATTTCTGAGGCTGGTAACTCTAAATAACTTATCCTCTGCAGCAGAGGTAACTCTGGTCTTCCATTCCTGTGGCGATCCTCATGAGAGCCAGTTTCATCATAGCGCTTGATGGTTTTTGCGACTGCACTTGAAGAAACATTCAAAGTTCTTGAAATGTTTCCGTATTGACTGACCTTCATGTCTTAAAGTAATGATGGACTGTCATTTCTCTTTGCCTATTTGAGCTGTTCTTGCCATAATATGGACTTGGTCTTTTACCAAATAGGGTTACCTTCTGTATACCCCCCCTACCTTGTCACAACACAACTGATTTGGCTCAAACGCATTAAGAAGGAAAGAAATTCCACAAATTAACTGTTAAGAAGGCACAACTGTTAATTGAAATGCGTTCCAGGTGACTACCTCATGAAGCTGGTTGAGAGAATGCCAAGAGTGTGCAAAGCTGTCATCAAGGCAAAGGGTGGCTTTTTGAAGAATCTCAAATATAAAATACATTTTGATTTGTTTAACACTTTTTTGGTTACTACATGATTCCATATGTGTTATTTCATAGTTTTGATGTCTTCACTATTATTATACAATGTAGAAATTAAAAAAATAATAATAAAGAAAAACCCTTTGAATGAGTAGGTGTTCTAATACTTTTGACCGGTAGTGTAAGTGTGAATGTAATGATCATCTCCTCTACCCATCAGGAACACAAGTGTGCCTTTGAGTGGTTGTGGCTTGGGTTTCTGAAGTATAAGGTATAAGATCCACTTTAACATAAAGTATAGACCACCTTGTTTGGACTTTGATCCCGACTGGAGTCTGCAACCCAGAATTAAATTTTCCTTCTCATGTCTGTCTGTCTCTTCCTGTAGTTGCCCAGCAGCATGTACAAGAAGGTGCTGGTGATCCTCCATGACTCCATCCTGCCCAACATAAGCAATCCCACACCGATGATCGACTTCCTGACTGCAGCCTATGATGTTGGTGAGTTGGGTTTCCATCATCTGCTTTTATAGTCTCTTCTATAGAAGACAATCTGGTTAATTCCTGGTACATTGTGTTTTCTGTGTCTGTACAGGAGGGGCAATCAGTCTGCTGGCCCTCAATGGCCTGTTTGTGCTCATCCATCAGCACAACCTGTAAGTATTCCTCACTCTTAGTGCATAAGGTACTGATCCAGGGAAAGTTGCCTTCCTCAGCTTCTGTAGGTTTAGGTTGGATTTAACCTGGAAAAGCTGATCCTAGATCCATGTCCTCCAGCACAGATATTTGCATTGGATTAGAGCTATTAAAACAGGTAGACATTACCCATATCATAGGAACCTGGTCCTAGTTATGGAATATGTTCAAGTTGGAGTTATTTTCCCACAAGGCTGTAGTGACTACTTTTTCTAGTTATGACCGTCTGACTAAGTGTGTGTCTGTGTGTCTGCAGAGATTATCCCGATTTCTACAAAAAGTTGTACAGCCTGCTGGAGCCCTCTGTTTTCCATGTGAAGTACAGAGCGCGCTTCTTCCACTTAGCTAACCTCTTCCTCTCCTCCACGTAAGACCTCTCCTTCATGCTCACTCCATTCACTCTCGATGACTGGCATTTCATCCTCACATTTGCTGTAAAAAAAACAGTCAACAACACCTTTTGTCCATTGTCTCGTCTTTCTAAGTCACCTGCCAGTCTACTTGGTGGCAGCGTTTGCTAAGCGTCTGTCCGCCTGGCCCTCACGGCGCCACCTGCTGCCGTGCTCATGGTAGTACCCTTCATCTGCAACCTGATCCGCCGTCATCCTGCCTGCCGAGTCCTCGTTCACCGCCCCAGTGCAGCAGACGGTAGGGTGTCCCCATTTCACCCCATACACTCACCTGTCTGGAGATGGGAATGAATGAATGGATAATGATTTTAATGTTGTGGTGGGTTAACATTTAGGCAAGGTCTCAAAGGGCTTTCCAATAGATAGCAGATTGTTTGACATTGCTTGTCATTCATGTGTTTGGACAGAAGCCTGTGATGACCCCTACCTGATGGAGGAGGAGGACACCACCCAGTGCCATGCCCTGGAGAGCAGCCTGTGGGAGCTACAGGTGTGTAGGGCTCTCCAGAGAAACACACATGATCCATAGAGATGAACACAACCAATCTCACTCAGGGCTCTTAACTTTTTACTCTTGCTCTCCTCCTGAGTATAGACTCTTCAGAAGCATTACCACCCTGATGTGGCCAAGGCTGCCATGGCGATCAACAAGCCCCTGTCACAGCAGGAGGATGACATCAGAAATGTATGTTTATATTGGTGTTTGTCGCCATGTTATTGATGGAATGTGTTTCCATGTCTGTGCACATAGCGGATGGAGCAGGACCTGAAGCAAAAGCAGAGCAAGACTGTGCCGCTGGAGTTTGACCCTGCCACCCAGCTACTGCAGGGCTCTGGAGGGGTGGGGGTGCTGGGCCTGCACTTCTCTCTAGAGTAGAGACAACCAGCACTAGGACATTCATACACCTAGCTCTTTGGACCTCACTCCCTCTCTCCGATAACCCCTTTTTATTTCAGCTCCACATTTTTCTCTTGTTTTCTGTTTGGGATTCATTGTACTTCAATAAACCTTTCTAGAAAACTAATGTGAGCTGTGTTTGTAATTTAGGCTTATTGTCAGATAAGATTTACAAGGTTTTGTAGATGTTGACACTGGTATGCAAGTGTGCAATCTCTGTTAGACATGGGGTGATACCATTTTTAAAACCATTTTAAACCGAAGTTATATAAAGTTTGACAGGAGGGAGTTGCACTTGAAAGTTACATTCAGAACTCAATGCACCATGTTTATAATGCATTCGAATTGGGGCATTGAGATATAAAAATAAGGCAATGAAGTTGCTCAGAAATGGAAACATATTTCATATCAGTGAGAAATAATAATAATAAAAAAAAAAAAAAGGTTACACTTTTACAGAATTAGCGTTAGTGTACCGGAGGAGGAAGGCACCCATAGCTGTATGGATCTGTGCAAAACAGCTACAGTAAGTGTATATTTTTTTTATTTAAAGGATTCTTTCTCGCTGTTGAAGGATAAGCTCCATATGTTTCGAAAGCCGTATTGCATGCGATGATTATTGACGTTTCTCAATGTTAAAACACAGCGTCGGGATTGTAGCTCACATGAGCAAGTCGTGGGTAAAGATAAACGCTTGACACTAGAGAAGGTAGAATGTCGCCTAGAGTTTAAGAGCTAGATTCCACTTCGCTTACATGTGAGCGTGTCCTACATTGGAATCCGTAGGATTGCTCGGCATTCATTGGCTGATTGCATGACTCCGTCACTGCCTGCGTCATCACGTTTTCGTGCGTAGCTGCCTCCTGAAGCCTAGCAGATCCAGCAAAATAGAAGATGGTAAGTCTGAAAAGACAGAAAATATAAGATTTCTAGACTTATTTGTGTTTCGTGAACTTTGCTTGTATGTAGACGGAGGCACTAGTTTCCTTGTTAGCGTACAATCTACCTCTAGATCCCGGTATATAAAGCCTGTTGGTCTGCTAGCTAGCTCGAGATAGATAAACGATCACATGACAGCAGAAAAGGTTGATCTGAATAAGCAACGTACCTCATAACACACTTTCCATGTGTATTCGGTTGTACTTTAAGTTTGTCATTATTTGTTCATTTTTGCGATCTGTGTGATGAGATTGAGCTTGCTCGAGTAGCTAGCTAACGGTAGTTCATTTCCATCTGAAATTGTTAGCAAGCTACAGACACAGTAAGTAGCTAACTAGTCAGCAATGCTAGGTAGCAGGTTGTTTAGCTACCACACCACGTCCTTTCTCAAGCTTTACACATTGCAGCTATCTACGTATATAAATTCAGTAATTAGATTTTTTGTATTTTATGTAGATTTAAACTTTATGGACCTTTGTTGACATTTTGTGTAAGTGCACCAATCTAACGTTAGTGCTAGGTAGGGGCACTTCTTCATCACTCACACTCTTTAGTTTTGATATAACCTGCAACCCACTAACAATTAAGGCTATTTACTATTGTCACCTTGCTAACACTTCTTATTTGTTTGGAATGTTTCATTACTTTATTCATCCACTTTAAATTTATAATTTCAGTTTTAACTCTTTTTATTACTTTCCAATCTTTGACCATGTTTCATGTCAATCTCTCTACACACATCCTGCTTCCCACCCCTTACACCCACCACTCCCTGCCCACCCTCCCACCACTCCCTGCCCACCACTCCCTGCCCACCCTCCCACCACTCCCTGCCCACCACTCCCTGTCTCCAATGAACCTCTGCGTTGTATTCAGGCTGGTCACCGGGTAAGTGCACCGCTCTCTGTGTTGGACCTTGTCCTCTGCCTGTTCTACCTGTTCTGGAGGCTTGTTTTGCAGACTAATGGGGGGTGCCTGTGATAATAAACACTCCACACCTCACTATGCTCTGCAGGTTAGTCTTATAATGATGCCCTAATAGCAAATGCATCTTAATTTACTGCATTCATCCACACTAACACACACATAGAATGCTGCCATGCATTCAGGTGAGGATATTGAGCAATTCTATGTTTTTTTATCAGTAACCACGTTTCCATCCACAGTTTTTATGCAAGTAAAGTAGCAACTGTCATCAAAATTGTTAAAGGTTTTAAAACAATTCTAATAAATGCAACAGATGGACAAATTATAAAGATACTACAAACGTTTAGAATTTTTAAAATCCATCAGATATTGACAATTATAGCACACTACAGTTCTACTGGCACGGACAAATAATGAATGGCGTTCAGAGGGATTGTCAGATTTCACTTTTTTTATTCATAGAATGCACTCAAATATAAATTGTTTAATGGTATTAGGTAATAAAAAAATGTTTTGTGTTAAAATAAAGAAAATTAGATCTGCCTCATTTGCATAAAGACACTGGGTGTATGTGCATATATTAACAAATTAACAAAGTAGTGGGACAGTGCTGAAACATTTTACATTTACATTTTTAGTCATTTAGCAGACACTCTTATCCAGAGCGACTTACAGTTAGTGAGTGCATATATTTTTCATACTGGCCCCCCGTGGGAATCGAACCCACAACCCTGGCGTTGCAAGCGCCATGCTCTACCAACAAACAACTTGCTCTGTCTAGGCCTACCTGCACTCACCTGTGCTGTCTAGACTGCCTCATTAATTAATTAATGTTGTTGTCACGTTCTGTTGCATAATTCAACAAGTGTGTCAATAGCAGGATACCCTCGGATTAAAAATGAACACGCTTGGCTCTAGATTACGCCTATTTGTACTGAGTGTACAAAACATTAAGTACACCTTCCTAATATTGAGTTGCTAATATATAACTACAGGCGAATATAATGATAAATCACCTTGTCCTAGAGAAATGCACATGGTTATCAGAATGTCATGCCAGGGTAAGCCTACATGAAACACATCCCTTATTTTGAGTGTTTCTAAAATCCCCTATGGGGAAAAATGAATAGTGGAAAAACGTTTGGAAGCATTTCCCTGTTTGACCGCTAGGTTTTATGGGTATTATGACTCCTACTGTGGTACTCTATTAAAAAATCACAACAGATGCGATGGAAACAGGAAGTTGCAGTACAATTTTATAAATGCCGACAGATAATTTGTTCATATGACATGGTGGGAACTTTTTGTGTCAGTAAAATTAATGAATGCAAGAAATGGTGTTGGAATCCATCATATCGAAGTAAACTTGGAGTCACGCGATGATATGGTGTGGTCCTCCCACCACGACTTGGGAAACCATGCAGTTTATTAGGCTACAGATTAAAATAAATGATCATGAACTTCACAGGGTGGTGAAAGTGCACAGTGATGAGCTTGATGCTCCTTAATAATAGCCTACATAATAATGTCATCATGTAGGCTATCCTACCCACACTGTATCTGCGAGCTGTTGGCTAGAGCGCATGTGCTAAAACCAGAGGAGGCACTTTTGCTATTTAACACAACAGTTTTTGTGACAAAACAATCTGTACATTTTATTCGGTACATTAAAACTTTAGCGAAAAAGTGCAATTTGTGTGCACTACGTCATCACACTGAATTTGATCCGCAACAAATCTGTTTGTTGGAAACACACCACTGGTGGAAAAATTAGCATTATTTTCTTTATGTGGATTTTAGAATATTCGCGTGAAAATCTGTCGCCAATTGGATGGAAACCTAGCTAGTAACCACGTTTCCATTCAGTTTTTATGTGTGTAAAGTCATACTGTATTTTTTTTTTAAATCACGACAGCTGTGATGAAAACAGGACATTTCGGTACAATTTCAACAATTGGAATGAAACCTAGCTACAGTCTGTGATCATGGACTTTGGATGCACTGACCCTTGTGACGTAGGATTACTTTTCTGATGTCTGATTGTGGTGTGGAAAATTCAATAAACTTTTCTTGTTTGTCTGAAACAAGGCTTATTTTGATTAGTTGCGGGTCAGACAAACTGATCTATACGTGGGGATAGCCTAATTCTCCAGAAGTGGACAAGAAGCTTTAGTCCTTGACCAAATTGGCAAAACACAATCTTCTCTTCCAGTGCTAATTACCATAGAGTATTGATATACTTAAGAGAACATACAACTATAGTAAAATAAAAATAAATAAAAAAGTGATCATCCAACTCAACGACCAATGTTGTGGTATTTTTTACGATGAATTGAAATTCAATACAACAGACTTGTTGAAAATGTGCAAGTCACATGTTGAATTTCAATTATTTTCCTGAGTTGAATGAGCTGAAATGGTATAGACTCCCAACTTGATGACACCCTCCTAATTGACAGCCTACATTTCGTAAGTATGACTGAGCCCCCTCCTGTAACTGTTGCTAACATAACTCTCCATCCACTGTTTGATGCCAGTTGGTCCTGGTGTTAGGTGACCTGCACATCCCCCACCGATGCAACACCCTACCAGCCAAGTTCAAGAAGCTGCTGGTGCCAGGCAAAATCCAGCACATCCTCTGTACAGGCAACCTTTGCACCAAGGAGAGCTATGACTACCTGAAGACCCTGGCTGGGGATGTACACATCGTCAGGGGAGATTTTGATGAGGTTTTTATATCTGCTTCCCTTCTGCTTTATTACATGATTCATTATCTTTAAACGTATAGGTAATCCTTTAATGGGTTAGAACAGTGGATGAACTGTAGTGTGTTTTCTGCCTTCTCTGCCCTACAGAACCTGAACTACCCTGAGCAGAAGGTGGTAACGGTGGGTCAGTTTAAGATTGGCCTGATCCATGGGCACCAGGTGATCCCCTGGGGGGACATGGCAAGCCTGGCCCTGCTGCAGAGGCAGCTTGACGTCGACATCCTCATCTCTGGACACACGCACAAGTTTGAGGCCTTCGAAAACGAGAACAAGTTCTACATCAACCCCGGCTCAGCAACTGGAGCCTACAACGCACTGGAAAGGTAATGGCGACATTTTTACAGATTAAGCTGTTCACATATTTATTGGGTCATTTAGCAGGTGACTTGGTAAGTTGCTAACTGCTAGCATTTTACTGATAAGCATTCCTCTCTTTTGTTTGGTTTCTCCTCAGCAACATCATCCCATCCTTTGTATTGATGGACATCCAAGCATCCACAGTGGTGACGTACGTCTACCAGCTCATCGGAGATGATGTCAAAGTGGAGAGGATTGAGTACAAGAAATCCTAAAACCAGGGCTGAAGTAGGGGTTTCTGTCATTCACCAGGTGTATCATTTCATTCCTTTCTACCTGCAGCTCCAACTACGTCACCACCAGTGCTTGACTTGGGCAGGAGCTCACCGGAGCTGAGTACCGGCACCTCAAATGTTCTGCTACTTGAGCTCCTGTTCCTCTTATAGAATATTAGCTCCAAAGTATTGTGGAGCTACTGCACCTAAATATAAACAGTACCAGCACCCAAAATGAGTACTGGAACCTATTTCAGTCCAAGTCAAGCACTGGTCACCACAATGCTAATGCTGTACCATAACTGTTTGCTCACAAGGAAATGTATAATATCGTTTATATTTCATCAGCATTTGCTTGTGTTCGACCCACCATCTGGTGTCTGTAGAGAATGCAATAAGGTCACATGAGTTTGCATAATGTCATTAAAATAAATATTTGGTGCCACTTTTTTTATTTTACGTATTGTCATGTAAAATGTCCTGTAAGTACGTGTAACTCCATTGCCTTTATTTTCGTGTAGTGGGCCTTCTCACTCATTTCCCCCACAATAAAAATCCTATTTCACTTTCAGCCACTTGTTGTTATTAAATTGTAAGACTAACACCTATACACTGTGACAACAAATGAGCGTTGCTGACATATATCCGATAAGTTAGAGAATAAGTCGTCTTCCTCTCCCATAAACAGTGAGCTCATGCATTCACTCAGAGTCTTCAGCCATCTCCTCTAACTCCAGGTCATCTAACCACTTGTTGAACCCTGATGACAAAGGCACCAGCATGAAATATTTTAGGTTATAACAAAAAATTGTGCAATACTAAAGCTTCAATAACTGCCCTGAGCGCTTTTAAACATACCTCTTTCTTTGGGGGGAGGGGGGTTGGGAGACTTTTGTCTTCTGTTTTTTATTTATTTCCTGTCTTTTGACACAGAGGAAACTGGTGATGTCCTGTAGGATTAACCACAGGCAAAAAAAATTAAGAGACAGGTACAGTTTTTGACATCTGACTCATAAAAAGTAAAATCCCTTCACCTCATTTGTCGTTTGGGCATTTTTGGTAGAATGGTTTTCCCATAATGTCCTGTACTTGCGCGCTTGGGTCCACGAGGCACTCGAGGCTTGGTCCTGCTGAGAATTTTGGAATGATTTTCATTCGTCTCATGACTTAACATGGGTGTCGATCCAACCTCTGGATACACATCTAGGACTAGGTCCTTGTTCGTTACAGAGCCTACAAATATAAACATGAGAATCTGCTGAGCACTTCTTCTTATCCCTCAAACAGGCATGACCACAAATCTTAAATGGCATCTTCTTTGTAGTACTTCACTGTCCCCCAACCTTGTAGGATGTGTCTATATAAGGAAGGACATTCAACAAGCACAGCATGGCCAGGCACGACTCCAACACCATTATTAAGTTTGCCGATGACACAACAGTGGTAGGCCTGATCACAGACAACGACGAGACAGCCTATAGGAAGGAGGTCAGAGACCTGGCCGTGTGTTGCCAGGACAACAACCTCTCCCTCAACGTGATCAAGACAAAGGAGATGATTGTGGACTACAGGAAAAAGAAGAGGACCGAGCACGCCCCCATTCTCATTGACAGGGCTGTAGTGGAGCAGGTTGAGAGCTTCAAGTTCCTTGGTGTCCACATCACCAACAAACTAACATGGTCCAAGCACACCAAGACAGTCGTGAAGAGGGCATGACAAAACCTATTCCCCCTAAGGAGACTGAAAAGATTTGGCATGGTTCCTCAGATCCTCAAAAATTCTACAGCTGCACCATCGAGAGCATCCTGACTGGTTGCATCACTGCCTGGTATGGCAACTGCTCGGCCTCCGACCGCAAGGCACTACAGAGGGTAGTGCGTACAGCCCAGTACATCACTGGGGCCAAGCTTCCTGCTATCCAGGACCTCTACACCAGGCGGTGTCAGAGGAAGGCCCTAAAAATTGTCAAAGACTCCAGTCACCCTAGTCATATACTGTTCTCTCTGCTACCACACGGCAAGCAGTACTGGATTGCCAAGTCTAGGTCCAAGAGGCTTCTAAACAGCTTCTACCCCCAAGCCATAAGACTCCTGAACATCTAATCGAATGGCTACCCAGACTATTTGCATCCCCCTGCTGGGAAAACATATGTGTTATGGCTTTACACCCCCTGCTATATTGTGGATAAAGAGTTACTTGTCTAACAGAACACAGAGGGTGTTCTTTAATGGAAGCCTCTCCAACATAATCCCGGTAGAATCAGGAATTCCCCAGGGTAGCTGTTTAGGCCCCTTACTTTTTTCAATCCTTACTAACGACATGCCACTGGCTTTGAGTAAAGCCAGTGTGTCTATGTACGCAGATGACTCAACACTATACACGTCAGCTACTACAGCAACTGAAAAGAATGCAACACTTAACAAAGAGCTGCAGTTAGTTTCAGAATGGGTGGCAAGGAATAAGATAGTCCTAAATATTTCCAAAACTAAAAGCATTGTATTTGGGACAAATCATTCACTAAACCCTAAACCTCAACTAAATCTCGTAATGAATAATGTGGAAATTGAGCAAGTTGAGGTGACTAAACTGCTTGGAGTAACCCTGGATTGACAATCTGAATGTACCGAGCTGTCTGTTTAAACTACTAGCCCACAGCTCGGACACCCATGCATACCCCACAAGACATGCCACCAGAGGTCTCTTCACAATCCCCAAGTCCAGAACAGACTATGGGAGGCGCACAGTACTACATAGAGCCATGACTACATGGAACTCTATTCCACATCAGGTAACTGATGCAAGCAGTAGAATCAGATTTTTAAAAAACTGGTAAAAATACACCTTATGGAACAGCCAATTTTATTTAACCTTTATTTAAGCAGGGAACACCATTCATTTAGTTGTATTTGAGAGATTTTGATAAAGATTTTCCTTATTACTATACCGAACAAAAATATAAACGCAACATGCAACAATTTCAAACATTTTACTGAGTTACAGTTCATATAAGGAAATCAGTCACTTTAAATAAATTCATTAGGCACTAATCTATGGATTTCACATGACTGGGAATACAGATATGCATCTGTTGGTCACAGATACACTACAAGACCAAAATGTGTGGACACCTGCTTGTCAAACATCTCATTCCAAAATCATGGGCATTAATATGGAGTTGGGCCCCCCTTTGCTGCAATAACAGCCTCCACTCTTCTGGTAAGGCTTTCCACTAGATGCTGGAACATTGCTGCGGGGACTTGCTTCCATTCAGCCACAAGAGCATTAGTGAGGTCGGGCACTGATGTCGGGCAACTAGGCCCGCAGTCGGCATTGCAATTCATTCCAAAGGTGTTCGATGGGGTTGAGGTCAGGGCTCTGTGCAAGAGTGGAAGGCCTCTGTATAGAACATCCATCTCACTGATGATTGATAAATAAGTATGTACAAGGTTCATGGTACGCTCACTTATCTGGGTTGAGAGAGCGTGACGTGTCCAGAACCACAGACCCCACTGATGGTGCGGACATTACATTGAGTCTGTAGTACCTCATGAAAGTCATGGGTGTTGTCCAACTTACAGCAGCACAGATAGAGTCCAGGGAGGCCCCTCTGAACAGGGCCCATGAAGTGGCCATGCCCCTGGTGGAGTGTGCTATCACGCTGTCTGGAGTTGGTCTACCTGCTGCAGCTTATGATTCTGACACTGCATTGGTAATTCAATGTGCCAGTCTCTGCTTCGAGACAGCGCGTTCTTTGGTGTTCTCCTCATAACACACAAAAGGCTGTTCTGTTTGACGAACAGTTCTTGTTGCAGCAAAATAAGCACTCAATGCCCTAACCGGGCAAAGTGTATGCAACTCATGACTCTCCTGTGAGGAATGGGGAGGCGGGTGAAATGCTGCTATGATTAAGGGCTGGCTAGCATGTGATGATGAAAGTACCTTAGGTAATTAGATTTGGCCGAAGCACTGCCTTAGATCCATCTTCTGCTAAAGGGAGGCATGAAGGATAGGTAGAAAGTTAATGTAATTCTCCAACAGGCTTGGCTGAAACACTAGCCAATAGAAAGGCAGTCTTGACTGAGAGTTTAATTAGCTCAATTGAAGACAGGCTCAAACGGTGGACTCATAAGTGATTGTAGGACAACATTTAACTCTCATGAGGGTATTGAAGGAGCCTTGGGAGGTTGTCAGTGGTACAAGGTCTGATAACCAGGGATGCTGTGGCCAATGTGGAGCAACAAGTAGAACTGACGCGCTCTCGAGACTGATCTTCCTCAAGACCTGAGGGAGCAAGGGAATTGGTGAAAACGCATACAGCAGCCCCCTTGGCCATCTGTGTGATAGCGCATCAACCCCTAGTGGGCCTGCTGGACCCTTTATGGAGAACTACATAGGACAATGGGTTGAGTCTTGTGATGCACACAGATCGGCGATGGCCCTTCCGAATCGTGCCCAGATCATCTACACTACTGTGGGATGTATCCTCCAGTCTGAAGGAAGAGGGCCTCCTCTAGAGAGAAGGTCTGCTGCCTGATTCTCCACCCCCGGCAGGTGTATTGCTCTGAGGGATGTAAGGTGTCTGTTTGCCCAAAGCAGTAGTTCCCTTGCTCCCTGGTGCAGTGCCATTGACCTCAGTCCGCCCTGGGGGTTGATGTGTGTTGTCTGTCCGTATCAGTACATGTTGTTCTCTCAGTACTGGGAGGAAGTGCCGGAGTGCAAGGTGAACCGCCTTGAGCTCCAGTACGTTGATGTGAGCTGTTGTCCATGGTGCTGACCAAACACCATGGACCCCTGACTGGTTCAAGACTGCTCCCCATCCCTATAGGGAGGTGTCTGTGGTCAATGTCACCTGGTTGTGAACTGTACCTAGGAGAACTCCATTTGGGGGTTGAAGTGCTAGGTACCACCATCTCCAGCAACTCATTGAAATTGTCAGCTTTTTGTGTTAGTCTCTTCTGGGACATAGATTGTGTATGTTGTACCAGCACATATTAGCCAATCCTCTAAGTAGTTCAGGACCCTGACTCCTGCTTGGCGAAGGGGGGCTAGCCAGTGGTGTGTATTCATGGATGCCAAGGGCTTCCCCAAAAAATTTACTAAGAAAAAAACCATACAAAATAATGTATATTTTGTCTCTCTGTGTTTCATAAATGTCCTACAATTTGCAAGAGGCTGAATGTATCTCACCGGAGAAAGCATCCGAGCAAACGAAACAGCTCCCCTCTGTCTCAGTATGTGTAGCATATCTATCTGATGCTGTCTGGTCAAAAAGAGTATGACATTGTTGCCATCCATAGCATTGAATGCAAGGTAAGCCAGCGAGCATTTTGCTTCCCTTGCTAAATGTTTTTATGAAATAATAGCCAATCAGCGTTGAGCTAAACTGAGTGAGCCAGCTTTCAATGGTCCTGGTGCACCAAAGAAAAGTGTCAAGGGAAGCCAGTTTGGATTTGGCTTCAGACCAATCACATCACAAGCAAAATGTCATTATTGACAGAAAAAAACTTGAATTGTTGCATCTCGTTGTGTTGTTGTCCTCCGGTGCCTAGCTAGCTAGCTAAAATTGGCACTTTTCTAAATTAGCCATGGATGGAGACAGGGATTTGGACTTGTGGTTTTACTTAATTATCCGTACTGGCCAATGATTATAATGGCGATTCTGATCCAACCATAAATTCATACATTGTGGATGGAAGTTCAACATGTAGCTAGATGTAGTATGCTAATGTTAACTAGCTGGCCTGGCGTATCATTGCCCATGAAAAGAAGTTAGGCTAGCAAGCAAGTATTTTAGCCAGGTAGCCTAGAACAACAAAAACGAAAAGTGCGTACTGTATGAAAGAGTCATAGACCGTTTAGGTAACAGTAAAGAGGAGGATGGCATTGGCGTTTCTCTACAAGTAGGATGAGTCAACATGGTTTTTTCTACTTGCACACACACACACACAGAAATCAGTCTCATGAACAGCCACATCATATTTAGCCTACGTTGATTGGACTAAATTGTTTTTTTGGTATCTTTTAGTTGTCACTGTATTAGACTAAGCATAGGTGATTAGATGATGTTGAAAAGTTCAAATGGTGCTGGAGTAGTGGAGGCAGCTCCTGTTTTCTTTGCGACTTGCGGTAACTCTCTGTGGTTCTAAATCAATAGTTGTTTAGTAGTCCAAAAATGTCAGAAACATTTCCTTGCTTGACCATGCTGTAGGTCATGTAACTGTTTGTTTCATGCAATATACACTGCTCAAAAAAATAAAGGGAACACTTAAACAACACAATGTAACTCCAAGTCAATCACACTTCTGTGAAATCAAACTGTCCACTTAGGAAGCAACACTGATTGACAATAAATTTCACATGCTGTTGTGCAAATGGAATAGACAACAGGTGGAAATTATAGCCAATTAGCAAGACACCCCCAATAAAGGACTGGTTTTGCAGGTGGTGACCACAGACCACTTCTCAGTTCCTATGCTTCCTGGCTGATGTTTTGGTCACTTTTGAATGCTGGCGGTGCTTTCACTCTAGTGGTAGCATGAGACGGAGTCTACAACCCACACAAGTGGCTCAGGTAGTGCAGCTCATCCAGGATAGCACATCAATGCGAGATGTGGGAAGAAGGTTTGCTGTGTCTGTCAGCGTAGTGTCCAGAGCATGGAGGCGCTACCAGGAGACAGGCCAGTACATCAGGAGACGTGGAGGAGGCCGTAGGAGGGCAACAACCCAGCAGCAGGACCGCTACCTCCGCCTTTGTGCAAGGAGGAGCAGGAAGAGCCCTGCCAGAGCCCTGCAAAATTACCTCCAGCAGGCCACAAATGTGCATATGTCTGCTCAAACGGTCAGAAACAGACTCCATAAGGGTGGTATGAGGGCCCGACGTCCACAGGTGGGGGTTGTGCTTACAGCCCCACACCGTGCAGGACGTTTGGCATTTGCCAGAGAACACCAAGATTGGCAAATTCGCCACTGACGCCCTGTGCTCTTCACAGATGAAAGCGGGTTCACACTGAGCACATGTGACAGACGTGACAGAGTCTGGAGACGCCGTGGAGAACGTTCTGCTGCCTGCAACATCCTCCAGCATGACCGGTTTGGCGGTGGGTCAGTCATGGTGTGGGGTGGCATTTCTTTGGGGGGCTGCACAGCCCTCCATGTGCTCGCCAGAGGTAGCCTGACTGCCATTAGGTACCGAGATGAGATCCTCAGACCCCTTGTGAGACCATATGCTGGTGCGGTTGGCCCTGGGTTCCTCCTAATGCAAGACAATGCTAGACCTCATGTGGCTGGAGTGTGTCAGCAGTTCCTGCAAGAGGAAGGCATTGATGCTATGGACCGCCCGTTCCCCAGACCTGAATCCAATTGAGTACATCTGGGACATCATGTCTCGCTCCATCCACCAACGCCACGTTGCACCACAGACTGTCCAGGAGTTGGCGGATGCTTTAGTCCAGGTCTGGGAGGAGATCCCTCAGGAGACCATCCGCCACCTCATCAGGAGCATGCCCAGGCGTTGTAGGGAGGTCATACAGGCACGTGGAGGCCACACACACTACTGAGCCTCATTTTGACTTGTTTTAAGGACATTACATCAAAGTTGGATCAGCCTGTAGAGTGGTTTTCCACTTTAATTTTGAGGGTGACTCCAAATCCAGACCTCCATGGGTTGATAAATTTGATTTCCATTGATAATTGTTGTGTGAGTTTGTTGTCAGCACATTCAACTATGTAAAGAAAAAGTATTTAATAAGATTATTTCATTCATTCAGATCTAGGATGTGTTATTTTAGTGTTCCCTTTATTTTTTTGAGCAGTGTATTTTGTGGAATTCACCTGACAGATGTTGCTCTCCGGTTTTGTAATGAAACAAATGTGTGGTTTAATTTATTCTGCCACTGTGTCTTCTTATTGTCTCGGCCTTAGGCCTCTATATCAGGGTGTCAAGGCATATGAACTAATATGTTATATGTTATAGAGCAAACAACGCAATTATCACAACACATAGGTTGTAAAATGGCTTTTTCTTCTGGATTGGCTACCCAGTTGATTTTACCCATCCACCGCTACTGGCTAGCCCTGCATTTACGCACTTTTTGAAAGTGTGAGAGGTGAGCGAAAGGCCAAAGGGTAGAACGCGAAACTGAAAAACACTTTTTTCGAAGGCAAATCTCAGGTATTTTTAGGGATGTGAAAGTATGTATATTTCAGGTCCACTGTGGTGAACCAATCGTCTGGTTGTACAGACTGAAGGATGGTTTTGATTGGCAGCATGTTGTTGGGAAGTGCTGAAATATGATGATTCAGCACAATAGGTCCAGGATCGGACGGAGGCTGCCACCAGAAAATAGATTGAGTAGAACCCACAGTTTTTTTGCGCTGGTTCTACCTCTTCGATTGCACGCATTTTCCAGGAGGAATGAGATTTCTGAGCAGAGTGTTTGCTTTTGAGCAGGGTTGCGAGCTGTTGTTTTCAAGAAACCCCTAAAGCCTGGGGTCACTGTCAAGCGAAGCAAATGATTTATCAATACGGGGGAAATGGCCAAAACCATTCTCATCTGCACCATGAACTTGTAGCTAAGCGAGTGCATATGCTTGGCATGGCAGGGGTTCTGTCATTTGGCGTGCTCCAAGTGCATTGGCGCTCACACACTAAGTCTTTGAACAACGGGATGGATGTCTCAGTCTCTGAAGAACTGAATTCATCAAATTTAGATGTGGACACCATTGCAGTAGGTGCATGTTCCACGTTGAGATTCCTGCTTGCACTCTCAAAGATTTCAGACAATTATATTTTCTGGTTGACCGTCAATGCCAGGCCGGCAGGCTGGGACTGGCAATGATAGAGCTGTGGTACATAGCATTATCATCATCAGAGTGCTCATAGTCTGTGTCATAAGAGTGGGAGGCTCTTGTGGACAGTAAATCAGTGTCATCCGATTCAACAACAACGCTCCTTTCAGAGGTAAGGGTTGGGTTTGGTATCGGCGGGGGAAGCCTGGCTAAGATGTGCTCAAGAGCAGACTCAATGGTTGCCATACGACTGTCCAGTGACTTAATCTCCATTCGTTTCTCAGTGCGTCGAGATTTGTGCCGAGGCGAGGATGAGTGATGGCATTTATTGGGTGGTGGATCACGAGAGGAGTATGACCCATTATTAGACCTGGAGCGTTTGGAATTATCATTAATCTGTGTGGCAGACTCATCTGATCCCCCAGAGCGCGCTAGTTGAGATTTCAGTGCTCTTGGTTTGAATTTCTGACAGTGAGTGCAAGAGCTGCTACCCTGTACAGCCGCTTGAACATGTTCAGCTCCCAAGCAAAGAACGCAAAGTGTGTGCTTATCTGAGGCTGGGAGTTGTTTTTCACACTGTTGACATTGGTGGAACCAGTGTGCAAAGAACACATTCTTACGTAAGAGAAGTGTGTTCCAAGGAAAAGGTAACAAAAAATATATTTTTTGTTTTAGTATGTCTCGATGTATGTTTCAATTGCCTCGGTATCGGCTTCGGATGCTTCGAGATAAGTTATACTTATATAAGCGAGGACCGGTGCCCTACAGCACTGCTGAGCTCCGTGATTACAGCAAAACTCCAAGCGAGGGAGTGATAATGCTGGATCAACAGGCTGATGACTGGCACGACACCGCGGGTCAACAAGCGCCAACAACAGGTACAACAAGCTAACTAGCTACGGTAGCTATGTGTGGCTAACTTAGCTAGCTAGCTTTGAGCTGACTTCTGAGCAGTGGAGGCTCCTCAGATGAGGAAGGGGAGGACCATCCTCCTCAGTGAATTCCATAAAAATAAAAATGGTAAAACATTAAAGTTATCATTTTTAGATAAAACTATATAAAATATATTCAAGTCACCAAATAATTGATTAAAACACACTGTTTTGCAGAAGGTCTACAGTAGCCTCAACAGCACTCTGTAGGGTAGCACCATGGTTTAGCCGGAGGACAGCTAGCTTCCATCCTCCTCTGGGTACATTGACTTCAATACAAAACCTAGGAGGCTCATGGTACACACAGTAATTATGACAACTTCCAACGGTTCTCACCCACTTACATAGACTTACACAGTAATTATGACAACTTCCGGAGGACGTCCTCCAACCTATCAGAGCTCTTGCAGTATGAACTGATATGTTGTCCTCCCAATCAAAGGATCAGAGAATGAATCTAGTACTGAAAGCATAAGCTAGAGCTAGCTAGCACTGCAGTACATAAAATGTGGTGAGTAGTTGACTCAAAGAGAGAGAAAGACAATAGTTGAACAGTTTCTAACAAATTAATTAATAAAAAAATAGAAAAGCAAGAGAGAGAGAGAGAGAGCTATATTTCATCATTTTCACTTACTTAGTTAGCAAATGCAGCTAGCGAGTTTAGCCTACTCAAACACCCGGCTCAAACAGAGGGATGCTATGTTAGCTAGCTGGCTATGACTATCCAACACAACATTGGAACTCTTCCAAGTCAAGGTAAGCTTTTGGTTTTATTGCCACCGAGCCCGCTGGTGTAACTGCTAAACTGCTTACTGACTGTACACTGTAACGTTACTGCATGATTGTAGCAGGTTTACTAACGCGTTAGTTCTATAAGCTAATATGATGACAACGATATAGGCTGTGTGTAGCGGTTATGATATGGTTTGGCTTGGAAAGGTTTTTTCGCCTGGTCACATACAGCTGATGTGTTGTGCATTGAAGTCCACAAGTGAAGGGAAAAGGTGAGAGGAGGAGAGCGCATAGATGCGAGAAGGAATACAACGTGGCTGCTATGAAAGTGATAAACATATATGAATTTGTCCAATAGAAACTCTTGTTTGCAACTGTTGGTTGATTACACCCTGTATCAACTAGATGCAGGCAAGAGTGTGCAGAGCTGTATTGAATGTGTCGCTGTCTGTCCATGTGTCACTGTCTGTCACCTCAACTTTTTCTCTTGACCTGTGTGTACCTACGCTGTAAACTTTCATTCATAGGCTAGGTTGTGGCAACCTCATGATGGGTATATGGAAAATTTTAGTATCATGTAGTATGCTAAACCTATCGATGTTACCTTGAACTGGGTGAATGGAATATGAGTGACAGTCATCCAATCTTATTATTTTAGCAGTCTACCACAGCATATTGGAGTTGAAATTGAATAATGAATATGAGCTGAAGGTGCAGACTTTCAGCTTTAATTTGAGGGTATTTACATCCAAATCGGGTGAACGGTGTAGGAATTTCAGCACTTTTTATGTGGTCCACCCCTTTTAAGGGACCAAAAGTAATTGGACAATTGTCTGCTCAGCTGTTCCATGGCCAGGTGTGTGTTATTCCCTCATTAGTTCATTTACAAGTAAGCAGATAAAATGTCTAGAGTTGATTTCAAGTGTGGCATTTGCATTTGGAATCTGTTGCAGTTAACCCTCAATATGAAATCCAATGAGCTGTCACTGCCAGTGAAGCAAGCCATCATTAAACTGAAAAATCTAAACAAACCCATCAGAGAGATAGCAAAAACATTAGGTGTGGTCAAGTCAACTATTTGGTACATTCTTAAAAAGAAAGAATGCACTGGTGAGCTCAGGAACACCGGAAGACCACGGAAAACAACTGTGGTGGATGACAGAATAATTATTTCCCTGGTGAAGAAAAACCCCTTCACAACAGTTGGCCAGATCAAGAACACCCTCCAGGAGGTAGGCGTATCTGTGGCAAAGTCAACAATCAAGAGAAGACTTCACCAGAGTAAATACAGAGGGTTTACCACAGGATGTAAACCATTGGTAAGCCTCAAAAACAGGAAGACCAGATTCTACCAAAAAACATATAAAAAAGCCTGTACAGTTCTGGAACAACATCCTATGGACAGATGAGACAAAGATCAACTTGTACCAGAATGATGGGAAGAGAAGAGTATGGAGAAGGGAAGGAACTGCTCATGATCCGAAGCATACCACCTCATCTGTGAAGCATGGTGGAGGCAGTGTAATGGCATGGGCATGTATGGCTGCCAATGTAATGGGTTCCCTTGTATTTATTGATGATGTGACTGCTGACAAAAGCAGCAGGATAAATTCTGTATTATCTGCTCAGATTCAGCCAAATGCTTCAAAACTCATTTGGACGGCGCTTCACAGTGCAGATGGACAATGACCCGAAGCATACTGTGAAAGCAACCCAATACTTTTTTAAGGCAAAGAAGTGGAATGTTCTGCAATGGCCAAGTCACTTGCTGAAGGCAAAACTGAAGGCAAAACACCCCAAGAACAAGCAGGAATTGAAGACAGCTGCTGTAAAGGCCTGGCAGAGCATCACCATCTGGTGATGTCTAGGGGTTCCAGACTTCAGGCAGTCATTGACTGCAAAGGATTTGCAACCAAGTATTAAAACTCACAATTTAATTTATGATTGTTAGTTTGTCCAATTACTTTCGAGCCCCTAAAATTGGGGGGTTATGTATAAAAATGGTTGTAATTCCTACACGGTTCATACAATAATTTTGACAAAACCCTTAAATTAAAGATGAAAGTCTACACTTAAAGCCATCTTGATTGTTTCCTTTCAAATCCATTGTGGTGGTGTACAGAGCCAAAATAATGCAAATTGTGTCACTGTCCAAATACTTATGGACCTGACTGTAGAGTTTCTGCAAATTAACGGCATGCCACTGTGTCCCTGTTAGAAAAATGAGTCAGATTACAACCTACACATCATGATATTGAAAACAATGTTGTTTTTCCTAACTTACCTCTCTTTGAATGACGAGATCCTGCAGACCCACAATAGTCTGGTTAAAGTCCTTGAATTGACCTATTGAATTGACTTATTGACCAAGTGAATTGACCTATTCCATGAATTGAATGCTATAAACAAATGTAGGCTATAACATTTTGAAATAATTCCTTGTACTTTTTCAATAAGGGACATACACATATAAGAAACGTGCAATGTAATATTTGTCCTATGTGGGTTTCAAAACAGATAATACAGGAGAATCACATCAAGACCATTGCTGTGATACAGCCTTACCTTGTTGGCAAGATGCCATTATCCTATTTCATCCGATGCACTCTAACTCTGCCATAGTCTTGGCCATTTCATCAAATGTTACTTCCTTTTTCATGACAAGAGGCAGGTGCACACACTAGGGCAGAAGTAGCAATAATGTTATTGCCTGACAACACACAGAGACAATCCATGTTGCTGTCCATTATACACCACTGAGGTAGATTAAGAATGTTATACCTAAGTGTTCTACACCGAACAAAAATATAAATGCAACACGCAACAATTTCAACGATTTTACTGAGTTACAGTTCATATGAGGAAATCAGTCAATTGAAATAAATTCATTAGGCCCTAATCTATGGATTTCACATGACTGTTGGTCACAGATACCTTCAAAAAAGGTAGGGGCATGGATCAGAAAACCACTCAGTATCTGGTGTGACCACCATTTGCCTCATGCAGCACGACACATCTCCTTCGCAAAGATTTGATCAGGCTGTGGATTGTGGCCTGTAGAATGTTGTCCCACTCCTCTTCAATGGCTGTGCAAAGTTGCCGGATATTAGTGGGAACTGGATCACGCTGTCGTACACGTCGATCCAGAGCATCCCAAACATGCTCAATGGGTGACATGTCTGGTGAGTATGCAGGCCATGGAAGAACTGGGACATTTTCAGCTTCCAGGAATTGTGTACAGATCCTTGCGACATGGGGCCGTGCATTATCATGCTGAAGCATGAGGTGATGGTGGCGGATGAATGGCACGACAATGGGCCTCAGGACCTCGTCACGGTGTCTCTATGCATTCAAATTGCCATTAATAAAATGCAATTGTGTTCGATACCATAACCCGACCGCCACCATGGGGCACTCTGTTCACAACGTTGACATCAGCAAACCACTGACCAGTCAGGTCAAGACCCTGGTGAGAATGACGAGCACGCAGATGAGCTTCCCTGAGACGGTTTCTGACAGTTTGTGCAATCCCGCAGTTTCATCAGCTGTCTGGGTTGCTGGTTTCAGACGATCCCGCAGGTGAAGAAACCAGATGTGGAGGTCCTGGGCTGGCGTTATTACACGTGGTCTGCGGTTGTGAGGCCGGTTGGATGTACTGTCAAATTCTCTAAAACGACATTGGTAGAGAAATGATCATTCAATTATCTGGCAACAGCTCTGGTGGACATTCCGGCAGTCAGCATGCCAAGTGCACGCTCCCTCAAAACTTGCGACATCTGTGGCATTGTGTTGTGTGACAAAACTGCACATTTTAGAGTGGCCTTTTATTGTCCCAAGCACAAGGTACACCTGTGTAATGATCATGATGTTTAATCAGCTTCTTGATATGCCACACCTGTCAGGTGGATGGATTATCTTGGCAAAGGAGAAATGCTCACTAACAGGGATGTAAACCAAATTCTGCACAACATTTTTGAAAAATAAGCTTTTTGTGCATATGGAACATTTCTGGGATCTTTTATTTCAGCTCATGAAACATGGGACCAACACTTTACATGTTGCATTTATATTTTTGTTCAGTGTAGATATCGACGCGAAGGTGAAATTGTTGTTCTTCTTCTTTAAGGTGTTATTGGTGGACTACATCCAAAAATGTGTATTGCAGCCACAAAAGGTAAAATTGTTTGTGCGCATGCGTGGAAATATACTGCTCGCCCTGGTCCGAACGATAGCTTTTGGTCGCAAAACGATACCCGTAGTTAGCGAAAGTCTTCTGTCTGCAAGCATGTTGGCTGTGAATTTACCCGCAGTCATTGTTTTGCAAAATTACTCTTGAAGATTTAAGTGACACCTTTTTTTGGGATAGGATAGCAAAAATGCCCCGTTATGCTCAAATGGTGATGGGCCCGGCAGGAAGTGGAAAGGTAGCGACTAGATTATAGTTAGCTAATTAACGTTATCTATCCACACAGCCTGTGGTGCTTAAATGCTACCATTAGTTTCAGTGGGTAGTTATTTAATTAGCTAGCTTAATAGCTATGTATTTGCTGGTTGTTCCATGCCAATTCCAAAATGTAGCTAAATGAGCAGGGCTAGGCTATGTTTTACAATTAATGCCAATTCACATATTATTAACATAGCTAGCTATAGCACTTGCTAGCTTGTTAGTGGGCTAGCTAACAGAGTTGCAACCAATGATTTATATATAGACTACTGGTTGCAACTTCAAGGTCTAAACTACACTGCTCCAAAAAATAAAGGGAACACTAAAATAACACATCCTAGATCTGAATTAATGAAATAATCTTATTAAATACTTTTTTCTTTACATAGTTGAATGTGCTGACAACAAAATCACACAAAAATTATCAATGGAAATCAAATGTATCAACCCATGGAGGTCTGGATTTGGAGTCACCCTCAAAATTAAAGTGGAAAACCACACTACAGGCTGATCCAACTTAATGTCCTTAAAACAAGTCAAAATGAGGCTCAGTAGTGTGTGTGGCCTCCACGTGCCTGTATGACCTCCCTACAACGCCTGGGCATGCTCCTGATGAGGTGGAGGATGGTCTCCTGAGGGATCTCCTCCCAGACCTGGACTAAAGCATCCGCCAACTCCTGGACAGTCTGTGGTGCAACGTGGCGTTGGTGGATGGAGGGAGACATGATGTCCCAGATGTGCTCAATTGGATTCAGGTCTGGGGAACGGGTGGGCCAGTCCATAGCATCAATGCCTTCCTCTTGCAGGAACTGCTGACACACTCCAGCCACATGAGGTCTAGCATTGTCTTGCATTAGGAGGAACCCAGGGCCAACCGCACCAGCATATGGTCTCACGAGGGGTCTGAGGATCTCATCTCGGTACCTAATGGCAGTCAGGCTACCTCTGGCGAGCACATGGAGGGCTGTGTGGCCCCCCAAAGAAATGCAACCCCACACCATGACTGACCCACCGCCAAACCGGTCATGCTGGAGGATGTTGCAGGCAGCAGAACATTCTCCATGGCGTCTCCAGTTTCTGACCGTTTGAGCAGACACATGCACATTTGTGGCCTGCTGGAGGTCATTTTGCAGGGCTCTGGCAGTGCTCCTCCTTGCACAAAGGCGGAGGTAGCAGTCCTGCTGCTGGGTTGTTGCACTCCTACGGCCTCCTCCACGTCTCCTGATGTACTGGCCTGTCTCCTGGTAGCGCCTCCATGCTCTGGACACTACGCTGACAGACACAGCAAACCTTCTTGCCACAGCTCGCATTGATGTGCCATCCTGGATGAGCTGCACTACCTGAGCCACTTGTGTGGGTTGTAGACTCCGTCTCATGCTACCACTAGAGTGAAAGCACCGCCAGCATTCAAAAGTGACCAAAACATCCGCCAGGAAGCATAGGAACTGAGAATTGGTCTGTGGTCACCACTTGCAAAACCAGTCCTTTATTGGGGGTGTCTTGCTAATTGGCTATAATTTCCACCTGTTGTCTATTCCATTTGCACAACAGCATGTGAAATTTATTGTCAATCAGTGTTGCTTCCTAAGTGGACAGTTTGATTTCACAGAAGTGTGATTGACTTGGAGTTACATTGTGTTGTTTAAGTGTTCCCTTTATTTTTTTGAGCAGTGTACAACAGGCACTGCCATTGAACATGACTTGTCAGTTTCAGAAATGCAGTTCTAGCACTTTTATAATGTGGTAGTACTGTAGCTGTTACTTGATTTATCCTATTCAATGTTCTCATATCATCATGTATGTTTTTGCCACTGATATTAAAGTCAGCGGTGGTTTATATATATCTCCCGCCTCTCCTCAGAGTACCTACTGCTCTACCCTGATCCATCATGCGGAAGCCATAAACCGCTCTGTACAGGTGGTCAACCTAGACCCAGCCGCTGAATACTTTGATTACCCGGTCATGGCAGGTAATTAAACACATCTCTTAGGAGTTCTGATACTGTGATAGTCCTGTTTCTCTAATATTGAGTAGCACTGATGGCTGTTTTCCTACCCTCAGATATCCGGGAGCTCATCATGGTGGATGACGTGATGGAGGATGAGTCACTGAGGTTCGGCCCAAATGGAGGGCTGGTGTTCTGCATGGAGTACTTTGCCAACAACTTTGACTGGCTGGAGGAGAGCCTGGGTCAAGTGTAGGACGACTACATACTGTTTGACTGTCCTGGTAAGGTGCTTTTCATAGAGGGGGGCAAGGAACGTGACCTGGATGATGATGATGATGATGGAGGTTAAGTGAACATGGTGAATAATATGGATCTGATTTTGATGTTGACCATGATGATGATAGTGATGGTGGTTGAGAAGTTTGTGATGTGGTGAGAATGGTATTGACGACGATGATGACGGTGTTAGTGATGTCTTCAGGTCAAATAGAGCTCTACACACACCTCCCTGTGATGAGGCAGCTGGTAGAGCAGCTCCAGCAGTGGGAATTCCCTGTCTGTGGCGTCTTCCTGGTGGACTCACAGTTCATGGTGGAGACCTTCAAGGTCATATGTCCACTGCTAACACATCTCACACGCTGCCTTTCATACAGTCTTTATAATATGCTATAACAGTTATATTTTAAGTTAATTGCAAAACAATTGTCTCAAAAACCGAGTTCATCTCTGGTATCATGGCTGCGTTGGGTGCCATGGTGTCCTTGGAGATCCCAACAGTCAACATCATGGACCTGTCAGAATAGTAGCATTCTTCCTTTTTATGTGTGTATCTGTTGCTGTGGTCTTTGTCCATCTGGTTTTGTGTCTGTGTGTGTGTTTGGTTCTGAATGAATCCTGTGCACAAGCTTAGCGGATCTGTATTGGCTAGCACTGACAGATCCCGCTCTCTCCATACAGGTACCTGGACCCTGACATGTACTCAATGATGGAGGACAACTCTGTCACCATTAGGAGCAAGAAGTTCAAGAAGCTGACCAAAGCCATCTGTGGTTTGGTAAGTTCATGCCGTACCAGGGCTGTCAGAGTTAATCAGTTAACTCTAGGTAACTTTTTGTAATTTTAGTGCACACATTTATTTTTAATTGTTGTTAATCGCATTGTCTGAAAGCTTTCAAAATACACTGAAAACATCCTAAATACATCATCTACACAGTACAATGCAATGTAAAAACAAGTTGACATTGGCGTTAAAGAAAGTATGCTTTCTCAATTTACCTAATTTTGCTAATTGTTCCTTTAGACAAAATCAAGAACTGCAGTGGTCTGAGCAGCCCGCTTCGGCTCCGAGCATCACAAGTTCGCGCCCAGTGCTGGGTAATTGTTATAGGGCTCCCGAGTGGCGCAGCGGTCTAAGGCACTGCATCTCAGTGCTAGAGGCGCCACTACAGACCCTGGTTCGATTCCAGGCTGTATCACAATCCGGCCGTGATTGGGAGTCCCATAGGGCGGCGCACAATTGGCCCAGCGTCGTCCGGGTTTGGCTGGGGTAAGCCGTCATTGTAAATACAATTTTTTTCTTAACTGACCTGCCTAGTTAAATAAAATTTTAAAGACGTCAAGGTTCTTGTAATGTTTTTTGTGTGAGAAATCTTAAATTACAGCTTAATTTGAGCAAATTCAGAATTTACGAATAATAATAATAATGTAGTGGGTAATCTGTCCAATTTCACACATGTACAATCATGCTATTAACTCGATTCAATGTTATTATCGTTTGACAGCCCTATGCCATACACAACCGTGCATAGAGAGAAGGCAGCACTGGTGTCCATAAATAAGTCATGACCCCTAGTTTGTGTTTTCTAGATGGATGACTACAGCATGGTGAGGTTCCTGCCTTTTGATTGCACAGACGAGGAATGCATCAACATAGTGCTTCAGCACATCAACTTTTCCATACAGTACGGAGAAGACTTGGAGTTCAAAGAACCAAAGTTAAATACAAAAAAAATCCACTACTTTGTAGACTGAAATGTATGTTTAGTCCTAGAGGTTAGCAGAGCAGACTAACCCTAATCCTGCTCTGGGAAATAATGTACTGTTACTAGGTATACTAAGTCGACTCTCCAACTAACCAAAACCTTTCACTCACTTTCCCTTTTTCTCTCTCCTAAGGAGCCTGACAACACAAATTATGATGATTTATTCCAGGACAAAGTAGAGGACTGAGACAATATACATTACAAAAAATTAAGTGCACCTACTCTTTCCATGACATAGACTAACCAGGTGAAAGCTATGATCCCTTATTGATGTCACTTCAATCAGTGTAGATGAAAGGGAGGAGACAGGTTAAAGAAGGATTTTTAAGCCTTGAGATAATTGAGACATGGATTGTGTATGTGTGCCATTCAGAGGGTGATTGGGCAAGACAACATTTAAGTGCCTTTGAACGGGGTATGGTAGTAGGTGCCAGGCGCACCGGTTTGTGTCAAGAACTGAAACGCTGCTGGGTTTTTCACACTTAACAGTTTCCCATGTGTATCAATAATGGTTCACCACCCGAAGGACATCCAGCCAACTTTACACAACTGTGGGAAGCATTGGAGTCAACATGGGCCAGCATCCCTGTGGAACGCTTTCGAGTCCATGCCCTGACGAATTGAGGCTGTTCTGAGGGCAAAAAAGGTGTGCAACTTAATATTAGGAAGGTGTTCTTAATGTTTTGTATGCTATGTATAACGGAGGCCCAGACAAAACCACAGCAGAAAAGCTGATTCTCAAACTTTTAAACAACTCTTGATGGTCAGAGGGAAACGTTCATGGCAGACTCCAAATATCATGCCGCCTCATCATTTATTCCTAGACTCTGTTTTTATGTGTTAAAGATATGTATCATTTTCAGATTGTGCATTGTCCCCAGATTTTGCATTCTCAATTTCACCCAATCCCCCATCCCTGTCTGTAAGACACCACGTGACCTGTTGATCTTCTACTGTAAGCAGAATTTAATGGAAATTAAGAATGTTTCTTGTTGAGTATTTTGATTGTTTTTCCAATAAAAACTATTTTAAAACAAAGTTTTGACATTTATTGCGATTAAAATTATGATATATTGCGCCACCCTGTGGTCATTCATATATTGTACACACCGCGTCTGTATTTCATTGGTCTATTTCCTGTAAATTCTGTTGGGTGGGACAGGCGGAAGCAGCAGTAGTAGCACTGTCCTGACAAACGCTGACCTTTTTATTTTGCTGGGGCTGGAAGATTGACATATCTCTCAAAATGCCGGTAAGTAAAATAAAATATTATGACCAACTCTTAAATGAACAACCTTTATCAAGTGTGAAATGTAATTATGTGTATTACAACTGTATCTTCCCCAATCTGTATCGACCGTAGCATTTGCTAGCTAGCTAACGTTAGTCATTTCAGTCTAAGGTTGATGCTTTTTGGTCACCGAAAATAACGTGGCTATGAAATTGTTGTAAATATATTGCTTGATATTATTCTCTAGTTGCTAATTGAATGAAAACGGGTAAAATATAGACATGTTAACTTATGCAGCCAATGGAGTTAGCTGGTTAGTTTCTTGTCAGAAAGATAATCTCATGAAAGGGTAAACATTTATATATGCATAAACTGTTTCATTTTCTTTTGCAGGCGTACCACTCTGGCTTGATGGATGGGGACACTAAGATGGTGGGGAACATGGCTATGCTGCCACTGAAAACCCAGTTCAAGGGCCCAGCAGCGAAAGAGAGTATGTTTCAGCTAGCAAACTTTTAACAATTTATTGACACTCTTTAAAGAGCTGGTGTTGACAATCATGCCTAATGTACCATACTCCACCCATGGGGTTTAGAAAATAGCCTACAAGAATGGACAAAGTTCTTGTGTGATATGAAAAAGTGTTAATTATAAATAGGATATCCACCTTTCAACCTGCACATTGTGTATTTTCTCTCATTTTCCGTGACTGTGGTTGCCTGGTGGTGCATGTTGCTTCCTTATTAGGTGCCATGAGTCACTCAAGTGTTCATTCTCTTTATTTTGAAGAACTTGGCCAGCATCCCTTAACTTCCTCTATACTCAACTCGTCTTTGTTATTTCAGCCAAAGAATCAGACATCATTGAGGAGGCCATCTACTATTTCAAAGCTAACGTCTTCTTTAAGAATTATGAAATCAAGGTAAGGCAAAATGGAAGTTTGCCAATTTTTTAGCAAAATGGTGACTGTTAAAAATGGAAGTGGTCATCTGCTATTTATGGAATGCTGTCTGAGTAGAATACAGTCGGCTACATGTTTAAGGAAGCCCCTCCCTCCCCCTCCCCCAAGGCCTCTTTCTACGGTGGTTTGGCCCTGGGTATCCCACATGCCCCAGCCTGCTTCTCTGAATATTGCCTGTGGAAATGCAATCTTCTCATAGCTCTGTTAGCAGCCCTTAGTTAACTGAAACTAGGCTCTGCTCTCATACACCCCTTGACCAGGGGTTCTCAAACTTTTTGATAGCAAATTTGTCAGGGACCCCTCCTAATCAGAACACAACTCAAGCGAGATAAAAATAGCATATAAGGAGTTTTACTATGACTTCGGCAGTGCATGGCCGGACAAACCAAGTCTCGGGCCCTGGGAAGGAACATTTTAAAGGTCTGCCTTTTGCCATGGAGAGAACCTTTTGCAATTTTCAAGCTAATTTCCTGCTATTCTAATTTTTTTGTCATGGAGCAGAAAGAGAACTTTGCTGTTTTATAAAATAAAAAAATATTGGGGAAATAAAAGTATGAAAAATGCATAATTGAAGTACTGTAGTGGATACCAATATCCCTGTGAGCCTCCCAGGCCCATGTTGCCCAGGGTTATAAGAGCGTCTGCTAAATTATGTAAATGTATTTCTCTGGTACTTTTGTATACTTTTTAGGCAGTAGTTCTGAAAGTAGCGCCCACGAGTTGTGTCCCCCGAAAATTGCTTTATTTTTTTTGGAACAAAAGATTTAGTACATATTGTATGGGACAATATGCAAATGTTTTGGAGAAGGATTATTTGAAAAATAGAATTTTATTCAGTGAATGGTTTTTTAGCATTTTGATAAGAGATTAAAATGTAATGAATTGAAGGTTATTTGCTGATGTAAAAATATAAATGTACAGATTTTTTGGGGGTGTGATAGTAGGGTCATGAGGAAATTCTGTCAGGAAAACATTTTCAGCTGAAAGTTTGAATACCATTGCTCTAAACGTATTCCATGGATCCCTTGGTATTTGTTTAATCTGTTAGTAATATTTTGTAAATATTAAAAAGTATTGATCGTCCGCGGACCCCACTTTGAGAACCCCTGCCCTAGACACAGTATGTTGACATTAGACAGAGACAGTATTCTCATTACTAGGGACTTACGCCAAGCCTTGTGACCGACAGACTTATCAATGGCGTTATCAAACTGTTTTCTTCTCCCCAGAACGAGGCAGACAGAACACTGATCTACGTCACCCTGTACATTTCTGAATGCCTGAAGAAGCTACAGAAGGTAACGGAATGTAATTGATTGATTGCCAACAGGATTTTCTAATAAACTAAATAGCTAATGATTCCAAATGACCCACCCCCTTAGTGATATGGAATGTTGGGTCCTCAGAACAATTCAAAGAAAGACATTTGTTTTGTATGGGGAACTCCCCGCCTGAATTTTTATGTTTATTTGCAGTGCAGCTCCAGGGGTCAGGGAGAGAAGGAGATGTACACTCTGGGCATCACCAACTTTCCCATCCCTGGAGAACCTGGTTTCCCTCTCAACGCCATGTATGCAAAGCCCAGCAACAAGCAGGAAGAGGGTAAGGAGCATGTGGTAATGTACTACAGTAGTAACATTCTCGAGTACAGAGACTGATAGGTGCCACACTAACAGTACATTAGTGTTTTAGGCTGCACTGTATAGTATTCAGTAATGACAGCAGTTGTGATTTAACAGTTTGGTCAATGATCTGTATTGTCATGTTTTGTGTGGGACCCTAATAAAACCCCCCCCCAAAAAAATGTGATTTTGTCTCCGGTTTTCCTGATCAGAGACCATGAGGGCGTACCTGCAGCAGATCCGCCAGGAGACGGGGCTGAGGCTATGTGACCGTGTGTTTGACCCCCAGACAGACAAACCCAGCAAGGTGAGACATCTGACCACTCCTGTCACACACAAAAATAGATAATGGATGGACTAACCCTGACTCTCTTTTTCAGTGGTGGGTGTGCTTTGTCAAGAAACAGTTCATGAACAAAAGCCTGTCAGCTCCTGGACAGTAGACAACTCGGGACTAAACTAGTGCAAGGCAGATGGATTTTGTTTCGTTTTTGTGCCTCCATTTTTGGTGGCTAAGATGATTTTATACTGAATAAGAAGAGTACATGGACATGCTATTGTTGTCAGGCCGCTTCATTGATCATGTTAAGCTATTGCTTAATGCAATAAAACAATTATGAAAACATGTCCCAGTTGATCTTTCTTACACAATCAAGAAAGACAGTGGTCGTTACATTTTGTCAAGCAACAAGATTAGTTTTAAAAACTTTATTGGGCTCAAGTTAAACAATGTGGGTGTAAAAACTCCTGCGATTTCACAACTCATGCCAGCCTTCACTCCACACAGGTGAATAGGTGGTACTACTATCAGTTAAATGAACTATTGCGCTACAAGTCTTATTGCTTGTTCTAACAATCCATCACCACTTCCATTATTTTGATCCTTTGCATTGCATGAATAACAACTTGCGCAACTCTAAAGCACCTCCTCTTGGATAGAAATTGTGCTATGGCTAATCTGCTTGCACAGGAGAAAATGTCAAAACTGGCATCACCTTATTCACATCCCTGACAGACTACACACAAACTACTTTCAAACAAAAAAGACAACCATCTGAAATGTGATTACTTTTCTTTCTGTACATGTTAACAGATGACCAAAGCTTAATTATTCACTCTCAAGGATAGATGTAAAGGGAAAATGACATTGAACACAGACGTCCCTGAAAGAAATATCCTAGAAAGGAAATCAAGTATACAAACGTCACTGATAGTAGTACCTTAAGTACACAAAGGGGAAAACCCAAAGGACAAATCATTTGATATCTATGATATACAGTACATAATATTTACATACACAAAAAATACAATTAGAGCTGAGATCTTTATTACAAAAAATATCTGTTCCTCATGCTAATATTCTTAGTTTTTTTTGGTTTAACCCAAAAAAAATTATTGATCAAAAACCGAAGAAATGCAGACATCACTGGAGACGGTTTCCTTAGCTTACAGGGAAACAACTTAAGGCAGCAGAGTGTATTAACCCTTTTGAGAGAAAGGACTTTGCAGAACACTTTGGAAGAATGGGCTTCCAAACATAAAGAACAGGGGCAACGAAAGCCATTGTTGGTTGGTATTCATCTCTTCAATGACCAAAAACGCTCCAAACTCCAATTGCATAAGAGACAAGACTAAAGTAGATGGCTCAGTGGCAGGTTGAAAAAGAATACACTCAAAAAAACATGCATCTTGAGTTGTCATAATTATCATTGAAATAAATAAGTCTAAGGTTTAGAAAACTGAGCAATAACCATGAGGGGATGTTTTTCCTCCCCACATCCACATGGAAGAAATGAGACGACCCTATTTACACAACTAAAGAAAAGGGCTGGCTTTTTATTCCACATCTTCCTAAGAGCAGCGCACTGGTGCAAAAGTCTTTATTGAAGAGTGACATGATGGATCTCCCGATGTTAAAATTTAGCTAAAAAAAGTAAAAAAACAGTTAGCTTGCAGACAAAATATAAATCAAGGGAAACGATAATCAAAGTAGCGACAAGACTGACGGGGAAACAAACAATGGAAGAATATGTACTATCCAGCCAAGGCACTGAATGGGTCTCAATTTCTGCAATGTGAGTGTGAGATTATAGCTGAGCGCTGTGTGGATCCAGAAAGGTACTCACGGTGTGTGGGGGAGGGGGCCTAGTCAAATGCCATCTCCTGACTCTTTCGTACACAGCGAGCCACCTTCCTCTTGAACTCGCCGCAAGGATCCTCTCTCCATTCTTTCTGCAGGGCACAACACAAATGTACATTAAAAACCTGACCTTCACAAGCACTACAATCAACTAAACTGGTGGATTATCCCTCACTACTACCAAACATTTTGTTCTACAAAAACACAAGTCAAGATAAACTATATGAGCACTGAAAAAGCAGACATTTCACTTCTTGTTTCTATAAATTAATTGAGGCATAAAAAAAAAAAAAAAAAAACTTTCAGCCTTTTCTCACTGAATGGAATATATATTTCCCCCGTCTGCAAGGGTGTATGTCTGGGACTTACGGCTGCGTCCACATTGGCGGGCGAGTCACCGTTTGGGTCGGCCAGCATTGAGATGACACTGATCATGATGGTCTCTACAGTGTGAATGGGCAGCCAGCGCTCCTCAGGCTTCTCATAGCCAAACTTGTCCTCACCGGGCTCGTGCAGGATAGAGATACACACGTCACCATTCTTTGCAACTGAAAGAGAGGAGAGGGGGAGTACAGGAATCATAAACTGTGCTGACCAGCTGACTAACACACAGGTCTTTAGTCAGCTGTATAGTACATGGAACAAAACTTGCTTAAAACTGAAGATCTTCAATTCAAATGTCAAATCAATTTTTCTGTATGGATCTGAAACATGGAGAATACTTTGAAAATGCTGAACAAACTAAAGACATTCATTAACCACTGTCTCAGATGTCTTGTGGGAGTCTACTGGCCAGACACCATCAGCAACATCAGACTGTGGGAAATTACAAAACAAGACCCAATAGGAAGCACAACAAGGAAGTGTAGCTGGATAGGACACACACAATAAATAAAATCACAAAACAGACCTCAACATGGAACCCACAAGGAAAACACAAAAGAGGAAGACCTAGAACCACTTGGAGACTAAGCACAGAGCAGGAGGTGTGCCATGGCAAGGCCTAGAGTGAATAGCACAGAAAGGGATGAAGGCTATTCATCAATGAAACCACTTACCATTGGGATGCCATATTTCTGTGATGAACTTCATCTTCGGAGGCCTATGTGGGTAGTCATGGGGAAAGGTCAGGTAGGCTTTAAAGAAACCACCCTCGCTGTAAAGAGACAAGGTGAGAAAATGAGTGTCACTCATACAGAGGTGCTAAGTGGCCGTCACTAGTTACCACAGCCACAAAGTCATAAACCCCACCTATTTCTACAATTTCTGTTCTTAAAAAAGGACCCCCCAGAGGAAGTTGCCACCACTTTTTAGTTTCCTGTCCTAGAGATGACATGCAGATTTAAGTTCTACCTCCGAAGAATGACGAAGGCTACTTATACATATTCATGAATTGGTTGTGGGAATTTCCACATGGAGTTGATAAACAACAAATAGGGCACTGACAGCTGTCAGTGTAGCTAGTTGGCATGCTAACCTTATCTAGCTCGCTATCTTGTTAACCTTACCTAACTAGCTAATGTCATCTGTTGCATTAAAAATATAAAAAAATACTACACCGTATTCAAAAGATTAGCTAGCTGGCTCTATGGCTGGCTCTGGAGCTGTATTTGTCATAAGCATTGATTTAGGGAAAACTATGCCACAGATGGAAACCACTGGCCTTTCTCAAAAGTTTTGGCATATTCCATAAATTGCGGCTGCGAATCCACCATAGAAATAGTTTGAAAGAATAAGATGAGGCTCCGGTATTATAGATAATAGGGTTGAATGGCAGGAACCCGGTTACCGAGATTAACCGCCCAAAACTGAGAGAAACCGGTAAATTATTATAAATTATTTATATGAACAGCATGGCGTGAAATGAAACGTAATTATATGCGATGTTAAAATCTGGCATCGCTAAGGCCTCTGCATGATGAATCAACACTCAGGGTGGGGACAAACAGCCCACCTCAGTATGGAGCGCAGTTCACAATGCATGTAGAGCTATCATCTCATCATGGTAACTTTTCTTCTTGTGACAGGTTTTATTTATTTAACCAGGTAAGCCAGTTGAGAACAAGTTCTCATTTACAACTGCGACCTGGCCAAGATAAAGCAAAGCAGTGCGATAAAACAACAGAGTAAACAAAACATAAAGTCAAAAATACAACAGAAAATATATATACAGTGTGTGCGAATGTAGTAAGTTATGGAGGTAAGGCAATAAATAGGCCATAGTGCAAAATAATTACAATTTCGTATTAACACTGGAATGATAGATGTGCAGAAGATGATATGCAAATAGAGATACTGGGGTGCAAATTAGCAAAATAAATAACAATATGGGGATGAGGTAATTGGGTGGGCTAATTTCAGAATGGCTATGTACAGGTGCAGTGATCGGTAAGCTGCTCTGACAACTGACGCTTAAAGTTAGTGAGGGAGATAAGAGTCTCCAGCTTCAGAGATATTTGCAGTTCGTTCCAGTCATTGGCAGCATAGAACTGGAGGTGTTGGCTTTGGGGATGACCAGTGAGATATACCCGCTGGAGCGCAGACTACGGGTGGGTGTTGCTATGGTGACCAGTGAGCTAAGATAAGACGGGGATTTGCCTAACAGTGATTTATAGATGACCTGGAGCCAGTGGGTTTGGCGACGAATATGTAGTGAGGGCCAGCCAACAAGAGCGTACAGGTCACAATGGTGGGTAGTATATGGGGCTTTGGTGACAAAACGGATGGCACTGTGACAGACTACATCCAATTTGCTGAGTAGAGTGTAGGAGGCTATTTTGTAAATGACATCGCCGAAGTCAAGGATCGGTAGGATAGTCAGTTTGACGAGGGCATGTTTGGCAGCATGAGTGGAGGCTTTGTTGCGAAATAGGAAGCCGATTCTAGATTTAACTTTGGATTGGAGATGCTTAATGTGAGTCTGGAAGGAGAGTTTACAGTCTAACCAGACACTTAGGTATTTGTAGTTGTCCACATATTCTAAGTCAGTCCCGCCGAGAGTAGTGATTCTAGTCGGGTGGGCGGGTGCAAGCAGCGTTCGGTTGAAGAGCATGCATTTAATTTTACTAGTGTTTAAGAGCAGTTGGAGGCTACGGAAGGAGTGTTGTATGGCGATGAAGCTTGTTTGGAGGTTTGTTAACACAGTGTCCAATTAAGGGCCAGATGTATACAAAATGGTGTCGTCCGCATAGAGGTGGATCCGAGCGTCACCAGCAGCAAGAGCGACATCATTGATATACACAGAGAATAGAGTCGGCCCCTCCATAGAGACGGCCAGAGGTACAGACAACAGGCCCTTCGATTTGCCACATTGAACTCTACCTGAAAAGTAGTTGGTGAACCAGGCGAGGCAGTCAGAGAAACCAAGGCTATTTAGTCTGCCAATAAGAACGCGGTGGTTGACAAGAGTCGAAAGCCTTGGCCAGGTCGATGAAGACGGCTGCGCAGTACAGTCTATTATCGACCGTGGTTATAATATTGTTTAGGACCTTGAGCGTGGCTGAGGTGCACCCATGACCAGCTCGGAAACCGGATTGCATAGCGGAGAAGGTACGGTGGGATTCGAAATGGTCGGTGATCTGTTAACTTGGCTTTCAAATACTTTCGAAAGGCAGGGCAGGATGGATATAGGTCTGTAACAGTTTGGATCTAGAGTGTCACCTCCTTTGAAGAGGGGGATGACCGAGGCAGCTTTCCAATCTCTAGGGATCTCAGACGTTATGAAAGAGAGGTTGAACAGGCTAGTAATAGGGGTTGCGACAATTTCGGCTGCTAATTTTAGAAAGGGTCCAGATTGTCTAGCCCAGCTGATTTGTAGGGGTCCAGATTTTTCAGCTCTTTCAGAACATCAGCTGTCTGAATTTGTGTGAAGGAGAAGCGGGTGGGGGGGGCATGGGCAAGTTGCAGCGGAGGGTGCAGAGCTGGTGGCCGGGGTAGTGGTAGCCAGGTGGAAAGCATGGCCAGCCGTAGCAAAATGCTTGTTGAAATTCTCAATGTTTGTAGATTTATCAGTGGTGACAGTGTTTCCTAGCCTCAGTGCAGTGGACAGTTGGGAGGAGCTGCTCTTATTCTCCAGGGACTTTACGGTGTCCCAAAACTTTTTGGAGTTAGTGCTACAGGATGCAAATTTCTGTTTGAAAAAGCTAGCCTTTGCTTTCCTAACTGTTTGTGTATATTGGTTCCTGACTTCCCTGAAAAGTTGCATATCGCCGGGACTGTTCGATGCTAATGCAGTACGCCACAGGATGTTTTTGTGCTGGTCAAGGGCAGTCAAGTCTGAGGAGAACCAGGGGCTATATCTGTTCTTAGTTCTGAATTTATTTTATGGGGCATGCTTATTTAAGAGGAAAGCACTTTTAAAGAACAACCAGGCATCCTCTACTGATGGAATGAGGTCAATATCCATCCAGGATACCCGGGCCAGGTCAATTAGAAAGGCCTGCTTGCTAAAGTGTTTTAGGGAGCGTTTGACAGTGATGAGGGGTGGTCGTTTGACCGCGGACCCATTACGGACGCAGGCAATAAGGCAGTGATTGCTGAGATCCTGGTTGAAGACAGCAGAGGTGTAGAGGGTAAATTTGTCAGGATGATATCTATGAGGGTGCCCATGTTTACAGATTTAGGGTTGTACCTGGTAGGTTCGTTGATAATTTGTGTGAGTTTGAGGGCATCTAGTTTAGATTGTAGGTTGGCTGGGGTGTTAAGCATATCCCAGTTTAGGTCACCAAGCAGTACGAACTCTGAGGATAGATGGGGGGAAATCAGTTCACATATGGTGTCCAGGGCACAGCTCGGGGCTGAGGGGGGGGGGGGGGGGGGATCTGTAGCAAGCGGCAACAGTGAGAGACATTTCTGGAAAGGTGGATTTTTAGAAGTAGGAGCTCAAACTGTTTGGGCACAGACCTGGATAGTACGATAGAGCTCTGCAGGCTCTCGCTACAGTAGATTGCAACCCCACCCCCTTTGGCAGTTCTATCGAGACGGAAAATGTTGTAGTTGGGGATGGACATTTCTGAATTTTTGGTGGCCTTCCTAAGCCAGGATTCAGACACTGCTAGAACATCAGGGTTGGCGGAGTGTGTTAACGCAGTGAATAACTCAAACTTAGGGAGGAGGCTTCGAATGTTAACGTGCAAGAAACCAAGGCTTTTACGGTTACAGAAGTCAACAAATGATAACGCCTGGGGAGTAGGAGTGATACTGGGGGCTACAGGGCCTGGGTTAACCTCTACATCACCAGAGGAACAGAGGAGGAGTAGAATAAGGATACGGCTAAAGGCTTTAAGTACTGGTCTTCTAGTGCGTTGGGTACAGAGAAAAAAAAGGGGCAGATTTCCGGGTGTTGTAGAATAGATTCAGGGCATGATGTACAGACAAGGATATGGAAGGATAGCATCACCGGAGGCACCGATTGAGTCAGTCTCCGCATGTATGGGGGGTGGCACAAAGGAGCTATCTAAGGCAGGTTGAGCTGGGCTGGGGGATCTACAGTGAAATAGTACAATAAGAAATAACCAAAACCGCAATAAGCAAGGCATATTGACATGGGAGAGAGGCATAAAGCAATCACAGGTGTAATTCGAGAGAGCTAAGCCAACAGCTGGTAATGGCGACAAAGTTTGGGCTGAGGCTAAACATAAACAGGATGCGGTACCGTAAAAAGGAACAGTCCAGCAGGCAAAAGCTGTATAGCTGAGTTATCATAAGGTCCGGTGAACAGCAATAGGAGAGTCCGGAGGTAGTTCGGGGGTTGCTATAGCACTGGCGAGCAAGAGGCCACGGCTAGCATGTGCTAGTGGGCCGGGGCTAGCAGATGTATCTTCGTGGTCGACGTCGTAACGGGAAGCCTGTTGTAACCACATCAGATGATTTCGTCGGCAGACCAGTGGTGTTGGATCGGCGGGGCTCCGTGTCAACACTGATTAGCCAACAACAACGTCCATTTGGTTGCAGCTAGCTAGCTGCGATGATCCGGTGTTAAAGGTCCAGTGATTCTGGCAGAAAAACCGATATGTTCTGGGTCGATAACGCACTGTGCAGACAGTGCAGACTGGCCGATAATAGTCCAGGCTAGAGCTGGCTGGTAGGTAGTGCAGGCCACGGACAATGGTGAAAAACCGCTAACAGTGGCTAATAGCAAGTAGCTAGTTAACTGGCTACTCCCGTCCGGCAGACAGAGAGGTAGATAGCCGGGATATGGGGCTAGCTCGAGGCTAACTTGTGCTTGCTTCGGGGGCAGTGGTGATTAGCCAAACAGCAATATCCATTCGGTTGCGGCTAGCTAGTTGCGATACGGTTTTTAATGTCCAGTGATTCAGTTATTCCGGCAGAAAAATCTGATGTTCTGGGTGAAAACCGCTAACGGTGGCTCATAGCAAGTAGCTAGTTAGCTGGCTAGCTAGTTTCAACTGGAGATTCTAGATAAAAGGTAAGTCAATAATAGAATCCGTTCCACATTGAGTGAGGTGGGTTGCAGGAAAGTATATTTTGTAGAAGGATGAAAAGTGTGATAGGGAAATATAAACGAAAAATACAAAAAAAATGGCTATTTACACAGACACACAAAGAACACGGCCGCACTGCTACGCCATCTTGGAACAAGGTAGGCCTTCATTTGCTGCAGCATAGCCTATGCTACAGTAATAAAGACAGAATGCGCGTCTAATTTACACATCTCCATCTGGCTTTCGGGGGTCACCTTGTTTTTTATTTTTATTGTAAAGATACTTTTTTTTATTGCAGCTGCAGAGTTTTAAAACAGCCTATCACTCGCGAGCACAGTCTCCTAGCCTACCTCTTTCCGGTATTAAATTCAATGCAGTATTAGCCTTATATTTAGCTAATTAATGATGGGTTATGCATAATAAGCTTCTAATTTCTAGCCTCCATCTCTTGCGCAATACGCAAGCACCTGTGATCCGCTGGCCTCATTTAAAAAAACGCTCCTTACCTCTTGGAGCCTCATGCAGGAAAAGCAAGACGAGAATAGCAAAAACAGGTTTAGAAATGTTTGCAAATGTATTAAAAAATAAAACTGAAAAATCACATTTACATAAGTATTCAGACCCTTTATGCAGTACTTTGTTGAAGCACCTTTGGCAGCGATTACAGCCTTGAGTCTTCTTGGGTATGACGCTACAAGCTTGGCACACCTGTATTTGGGGAGTTTCTCCCATTCCGCTCTGCAGATCCTCTCAAGCTCTGTCAGGTTGGATGGGGAGCGCTGCTGCACAGCTATTTTCAGGTATCTCCAGAGATGTTCGATCGGGTTCAAGTCCGGGCCACTCGAGGACATTCAGAGACTTGTCCCGAAGCCACTCCTGCGTTGTCTTGGCTGTGTGCTTAGGGTCATTGTCCTGTTGGAACGTGAGCTTTCGCCCAAGTCTGAGGTCCTGAGCGCTTTGGAGCAGGTTTTCATCAAGGATCTTTCTGTACTTTGCTCCGTTAATCTTTTCCTCAATCTTGACTATTCTCCCAGTCCCTGCCGCTGAAAAACATTCCCACAGCATGATGCTGCCACCACCATGCTTCACCGTTGGGATGGTGCCAGGTTTCCTCCAGGCGTGACACTTGGAATTCAGTCTTGGTTTCAACAGACCAGAGAATCTTGTTTCTCATGGTCTGAGAGTCTTTAGGTGCTTTTTGGCAAACTCCAAGTGGGCTGTCATGTGCCTTTTACTGAGGAGTGGCTTCCGTCTGGCCACTCTACCATAAAGGCCTGATTGGTGGAGTGCTGCAGAGATGGTTGTCCTTCTGGAAGGTTCTCCCATCTCCACAGAGGACCTCTAGAGCTCTGTCAGGGCAGCCAGCTCTAGGAAGAGTCTTGGTGGTTCCAAACTTCTTCCATTTAAGAATGATGGAGGCCACTGTGTTCTTGGGGACCTTCAATGCTGCAGACATTTTTTGGTATCCTTCCCCAAATCTGTGCCTCAACACAATCCTGTCTCTGAGCTGTCATGGCTTGGTTTTTGCTCTGACATGCACTGTCAACTGTGGAACCTTATATAGACAGGTGTGTGCCTTTCCAAATCATGTCCAATCAATTGAATTTACCACAGGTGGACTCCAATCAAGTTGTAGAAACATCAAGGATGATCAATGGCAACAGGATGCACCTGAGCTCAATTTCGAGTCTCATAGCAAAGGGTCTGAATACCTATGTAAATAAGGTATGTTTTTTTATTTGTAATAAATGTGCAAACATTTACCAAAAAATTTTTTTTGCTTTGTCATTATGGGGTATTGTGTGTAGATTGATGGGGAATGTATTTAATTTAATCAATTTTAGAATAAGGCTTTAATGTAAGAAAATGTGGAAAAAGTGAACGGGTCTGAATACTTTCCGAATGCCCTGTGCACCAACTTTTTAAAGGGCAGGTAGTGAGTTCAGAATTCTATCACCTGAAGCATGCGCAGAACCATGTAAACACATGCACGAGCTCAGCAAGTATGAATGCCTCCTGCATTCATTTTTTAATCTTGTGTACATGCTTCAGGTGATAAATCTGAACACATTACAAAAGTTGATGGAATAATATTTCATGTGGATATATTGTCTCACATTCCTACCTGCAAAAGGACCAACCACATGGACAACCGGTAAAGTAAGGTAAAACATATTTGTATTCAACCTTCTGGCTTGTAGAGGTCGTGAGGAAACTTTCCTGATCCTAACGCTCATTTATCCCCAACGTTGAATCCAACGCAATTCAACGTGGGGTCTCCAGGCTATGGCTTTAACAAACACAGCAGGTTTGTAAAACACTCACAATAATGTATCTTGAGGGCCAATAACAACCACCTCCCACTGATGGATGTCATCGTCGTCTATGAGACCGGCAGAAAATCCCTCCACAGGGTTCTTGTTGAGCTCTAAAAGGGGTAAACAAACACGCTGACATTATTACCCAATACCCACCCCTGAAAATGTGCTCTACTTGCTGCCATGCCTGTTGTCAAGCTTTTCATAGACGTCAGTCTAAAACTCAGCTAACTAACTAGGTAACGGACCAGTTAAAATGAAAATTGAACGTTATTTAGCTTGAGGAAATTAACTAGTGTGGCTATGACTACATAAATGGCACACTTTTCTACAAGTCTTAGCTAGTTAGCAAACGTAACGTTACCACCAGTGTTCTGTTTTGCTAGCTAGTTAACTAGCTAACAAGATGGTCTGTCACGTTAGCTAGCTAGCTAAACATACATCAGCTGGGAATTTGCATTGCGTACTAGCCGTAGCTAAGTCGACATTTAAATACAAGTAAAACAAATACTATTTGATTACAAGTGGTTAGCCACTAGCTAGTCAAGTTACACGTAACTACCACACTTTTCCAACTCGGCTTAATTTAGCTAGGTGCTAGCTTACCTGCCAGTTGTTTTCGAAGCAACAGTGATGATTGATCAGTCATTTTATGTGGATTAGCCTACCTATAAAGATAACGAACTGAACTGCCTCCAACATAAAATATAACAGAACAAAGAATGTGAGAGAGACCTAGCTAGCTTGTTACCGACGTTTGAACAAGGCCTTATTGGTTAATCGTTTCACACAGAGGCACAGCTTGCTACAACTAGGCTAGCAAAATCCCCAAACACCGCATGCGCCCTACTCCGCAAGAGAGAAAGAGGTGCAAGCCTTACATCAGGTTTACCCAACTGCGCGAGTGATTTTATTTGGCCCAACATTATCTGAGCAAAAAAAAAGTTTATGATTGTTTATTGTTGGACATAAGACTATAAAACACAAGCAAATCAGCTCCAAGTGATTTGAATGTTGTAAATCTATTCCAAAGTATTCCATTTATATAATAACAAAACAAATGTTGGACATAACTGTTAAAACACCATCTCCAAGGGATTTTAATTTCGGAAATCTGTTCCAAAGTTTTCCCACGCATAATAGAGATATATATGTCATCATATATAAAATGTAAGCAAGGTTTGAAATGATTTTATTTTAGCCAAATATATCGGTTGGACTTCTTGCGGTCAATTTTTAGTCTAGAAATTATTTTTAATTATGTTCCGACCCCCTGACCATCCGCTTAAGAAAAAAAACGGCCCGCTGCTGAATCTAGTTGATGATCCCTGCTGTAGACTGTTGATCCTGTTCCCATGTCAGTCTCTATGGTGGACCATTCTTGATACACACAGGAAACTGTTGAGCATGAAAACCCCAGCAGCATTGCAGTTCAAGGCACAAACCGGTGCGCCTGGCACCACTATCATACCCCGTTCAAAGGCACTTACATTTTTTGTCTGGCCCATTCACCCTCCGAATGGCACACATACACAATCCATGTCTCAAGTCTTAAAAATCCTTCTTTAACCGGTCTCCTCCCCTTCATCTACACCAGGGCTCTCTAACCCTGCTCCTGGAGAGCTACTGTCATGTAGGTTTTCATTCCAACCCTAATCTAGCACACTTGATTCTAATAATTAGCTGGTTGATAAGATGAATCAGGTGAGCTACAACTTGGGTTGGAGCAAAACCTACAGGAGGGTAGCTCTCCAGGAACAGGGTTGGAGAGCCCTGATCTACACTGATTGAAGTGGATTAAAAAAATGACATCAATAAGGAATTATTGCTTTCACCTGGATTCAGTGGTGGAAAAAGTACCCAATTGTCATACTTGACCATTTTCCTGTCCTGCTAAGTATTCGAAATGTAACAAGTACTTTTGGGTGTCAGGGAAAATGTATAGAGTAAAAAGTACATTATTTTTATTAGGAATATAGTGAAGTAAAAGTTGTAAAAAATATTTAAATTATTTTACACCACTGCCTGGATTCACCTGGTCAGTCTATGTAATGGAAAAAGCAGGTGTCCTTAATGTTGTTTTTTTTATACTCAGTGTATGTGATCATATACAAATGTAAGCAAGGTTCAAAATGATTGTTTTAGTCAAATATTACACTGAACAAAAATATAAATGCAATATGCAACAATTTCTAAGATTTTACTGAGTTACAGTTCATATAAGGAAATCAGTCAATTGAAATTAATGCATTAGGCCTTAATCTATGGATTTCACATGACTGGGAATACAGATATGCATTTGTTAGACACAGATACTTTTTTTTTTTAAAGGTAGGGGCGTGGATCAAAAAACCAGTCAGTATCTGGTGTGACCACTTTTTGCCTCATGCAGCGATGCAATTCAGGGAGGTCTAAAGAAACAAATCCGACCACCGAGCTAACCAGGAAGAGCATGACGTCTTCAGCGAAAAGATGAGCAGTTGGAAAGGGAGTAAATCCCGATGATAGTGAGGATAACAGCTCGGATGAGGGATCGGAAGACGATGATGATTCAGGAGAGGAGGACAGCGGATCAGAAGAGGAGAGCAATAAAGAGGTCAAGGCCGAGGATAGAATAGACGCCGGAAGGGAAAGGAGGGGGAAAATGGAGTCCTTAGAGAAGGCAAGAAACAGATATAGGTTTGGAGAAATGAGGTATTATCATAAGGAGATGTAAACTTGGATGAATGAGGAGGAATGGAGGGAAAAAGAGAGGCAGAGGAGGTCTAAGAGAGAGATGGAGGAAGATTGTGAGTTTGAGTCAGTTAAAAATGGCGGGAAAAAGGGAGAAGGTTTGTTAAAGAAGAGTGGTAGGAAATGTAAGCAAAGTGAGCTGAAGACAGGAGTAGAAATGGAAGTGAATGAGGGTGATGTATCGGAGGTGGAAGGTGTGGTGAAGTACTCGGAGCCCGAGGATTGCACAGTGGGTCATGATAAAGATGAGTCTGTGACAGTAGGAGTGAAGTTTGTGGAAAAAATGGATCCTTGCCTTTTGGCTGATCCAATTGTGGTTTCAAGATGGGTGAAAAGAGTGTTGGGTAAAGTGGAATCGGTGAGGGTAACCAGAAGTGGTCTAGTGATAATTGTTTGTGTTTCTGTTGGGCAGAGGGAGAAGGCGCTCAGAGTTAAACAAATGGGGGAAAGAATTGTGAATTGTTTCGCTCTTAAGAAAAGGGTGCTATTGAGAGGAGTGATTACTGGAGTAGCAGTGAATGTAAAAGTTGACCAACTGAAGGAGATGATGCCCGGTGTGTGTGATGCTCGTCGTTTGGTGCGACGTAAACAGGGTGGCGAGAGTGGGGAAACAGAAGAGTCATTGTCTGTTCTTTTGAGTTTTGAAGTTGAGTCTTTGCCTGAGAAAGTGAAGTTAGGATATATAAGTTATCCAGTGTGAGCATATGTGCCGAATACCTTAAGATGTTACAGGTGTCAAACTTATGGGCATGTGGCAGCAGTGTGTAGGAGGGAGATTCCAAGGTGTGAGAAGTGTCCAGAAGGGCATGAGACAAAGGAGTGTGAAGTAGTGGGGAAAGTGGTGGTGTGTGCTAATTGTAGGGGTGGCCATGGGGCTGGGGATCAGACATGTCCAGTGCGAGAGAAGCAGGTTGAGGTATCCAAGGTAAGAGTAGAGAAGAAGTTGTCATATGCGGAGGCAGTGAAGAAAGTAGAGGAAGATGGGTCAAGGGGGAGGGATCCTGAGAGAAATGGTGTGAGTAGTAGAGATGTACCAGTACAGAGGGATAAACCAGAAAGTGATTTATGGTTCAGCAAGATTGGATTTTTAGCGTTTATAGCAATGGTTATTAATTGTACTGCAGGGATGGAACTAAAAATCGAAGAAAATTGAGGTGGTGGTGGCAGCTGCAGAGAGATATTTGGGTGTGCGAGACTTGACAGCAGAAGAGTTACAGGGAGAGTTAAGTGGTGATGTCCCATCAATTCAGGTTGAGTGCATGAGGTAGGTGTGAGTGTATTTAAACAGTGGAGAAGGGTGGGGTTAATTATTATTTGTAGTGTTGAAGGTGTGAGTGTAGTGTTAGATGGTAGGATATTTCTTTGCTTTGGTTTATTTTAATTTTCAAGGAAAGATAAGGGAGTTGAACTCCAGTCTAGTAGGTGGCGGTAATGCAACAAATTGGATGCCAACCGCCGTTAAACCTCATTGAAGAAGAAGAAGATGCCTCATGCAGCGCAGGCTGTTGATTGTGGCCTGTGGAATGTTGTCCCACTCTCCTTCAATGGCTGTGCCAAGTTGCTGGATATTGGCGGGAACTGGAACACGCTGTCGTATACGTCAACCCAGAGCATCCCAAACATGCTCAATGGGTGACATGTCTGCTGAGTATGCAGGCCATGGAAAAACTGGGACATTTTCAGCTTCCAGGAATTGTGTACAGATCCTTGCGACATTGGGTCGTGCATTATCATGCTGAAGCATGAGGTGAAGGCGGTGGATGAATGGCACGAAAATGGGCCTCAGGATCTCGTCACGTTATCTCTGTGCATTAAAATTGCCATCGATAAAATGCAATTGTGTTCGTTGTCTGTTGCTTATGCCATAACCCCACCACCACCATGGGGCACTCCGTTCACAAGAGCAAACCACTCGCCCACACAACGCCATAAACGCTGTTTGCCGTCTGCCTGGTACAGTTGAGTTGAAACCGGGATTCATCCGTGAAGAGCACACTTCTCCAGTGTGCCAGTGGCCATCGAAGGTGAGTATTTGCCCACTGAAGCCGGTTACGACGCCGAACTGCAGTCAGGTCAAGACCTTGGTGAAGACGACGAGCACGCAGATTAGCTTTCCTGAGACGGTTTCTGACAGTTTGTGCAAACCCACAGTTTCATCAGCTCCCTCAAAACTTGAGACATCTGTGGCATTTTAGAGTGGACTTTTTGTCCCCAGCACAGGGCGCACCTGTGTAATGATCATGCTGTTTAATCAGTTTCTTGATATGCCACACCTGTCAGGTGGATGGATTATCTTGGCAAAGAAGAAACGCTCACTAACAGGGATGTAAAAAAATGTGCGCACAACATTTGAGAGAAATACGCTTTTTGAGCGTATGGAACATTTCTGGGATATTTTATTTCAGCTCATGAAACATGGGACCAACACTTTACATGTTGTGTTTATATTTTTGTTCAGTGTATATCGGTTTGGGCTTTTTGTGGTCTTTGCAGTCTACTAATTATTTTTAATTATGTTCCGGCCCCCTGAAAATGTGTTCAAGAAAAAAAATCGGCCCGCGGCTGAATCTAGTTGATAATCCCTGCCATACAGTCATTGGTGCAAGCAACAAGTGCTGTTGTTTGCATGGCTACCACAAAAAATACCTTGAAATTGTAACATGCCAATGGTTACAATTAGCATATCAACGTTATAATTGTAGAAGTAGACTATTAACATCCTTTCAAATACATTTAAGAGGTTTTGTACCTCACCTCCAGAAGTATGACACTGTTTTATATCCTAGAAAGTTAAAGTCCCAATCAAATGAACCACCAGTAATAATCAACATACACAACCGAATTCCTTTCACAATTTTATTTCTGCAGCGCCTTTCAAACCAGAAATGATACATCACACACAGACATTGAAATAGTGTGTATCATTATTATTTTTTTTTTTTACAGGCTTAAATGTACAGTCAGAGATATAGCTCCAACAACAGTCTAGAATTGATAGTAGGGAACGTTTGTATTTCTAATACTTTTCTTTGGATGGGTGGGGAAATTCTGTCCATGCTTTGTAATATATACACATTCAGAGCAATAACTTAATTTACTATCCTTATTTACAAGTGATACTGAAATAGTAAGGTAAATATGCAAATCAGCAGTGTGGAATAAACTTTCAGGTATACTGCATATATAATGCATAAAAGCAAAACTGCAAACATCTTAAGTTGGCAAAACCTTGTTTTCAGTGATATCCATTAAGTGTCATGTAAGCACTGGAGTGCAGATCAAGCTTTTACTTCATGGGCCTTTTCAATCAACCTGCCTTGTAAGTTGTTGTTCTTCTACAGAGTGATTTATACAACATATGTTGCTTTAGATTCTTACACAACATTAGGATGGCTGCTAGGCTACTGGTTGTAAGAAACAAAACAAAAAAGTGAAACATGCATAAATAAAACCAAGGACTACCATTGCCTTGCTACCAGCCACTCATTGAACATTTCCCATTTTATAATGGGCATATGGGTCACTAGACATGACGATATCATTAATCTGGGATGTATAATATAAACTAGACCTTTACGCTGTATGCTTATGCAACAGAATTTCAGAGTAAGATAATTTTTTTAACATTTTGCTGACTGGTGAAAGGAAAAGGCAAGAAAGCATCTATGGGCAAACCAAAATATTCAGACAATCTTCACAGGGGAAAATGCTCCCCTGCTCTTGTTTCTGTTAGTTCCCTGTAGTGAGGAAATATAAAAGCCATTCACTCTTTCACAAAGTTTCACACAAACGCATACACAAAACACACAAGCTTCTTAGAGTGGGTAGAGGTTGCCTCTAACCACTGGTCCATTGCACGGTGAGATATTTTGTCTATCCCCTAATGGTTATTGTTGGGGATACAAGCTGTGGTTAGGGAAACATCCACCCACCTCAAATATAAATTCAACAACCGCTCCACTACAATTCGATACATTTGACTGCTTTTCAAAATCCAACACAAGCATCAGTCCTCATTTTGTCTATTCAATACAACCAAAATCTTTTTTAGTGTAGCTTTTTTAAATTTATTTTTTCACAAAGGCACCTTTCAAAGTCTAATAGCTTATGACATTTCCCTGTCAAGATTAAGACAGCCATCACACTTCAACATCTGACAATGAATAAACCTAAAACAAAACTGCCGAAAACTACAATAAAAACCATAGAAATAACTCCAAAACTAAAACGCTCTCCAAGCATGTACATCTTATAACTCACCCTCACACTTCATTATGTACAGTACTGATAAACCTCAACACAGTGCAATAACACCAGTAATCATTGACAGGTGTAGTCCAGTCCGGCAACTCTACTACTAACAAGTTTTACAAGCAGCCCTACATTCAAACTGATTGTGATGGCTGTACTCCATAAGAGGTTTGAATGGGAAAATATTAAATAAAGCTCAACTAAATCTCATGTGTTTGGTCAGAGATCAGTGCCAATTGGTTTCTTTTCCAATTTTGGCAATATTCCTTTGTCTAATTTGTCTACAAAGTGATATTCCTGGCCTTTTACTGGTTAAGAACAACTTTAGGAAATAATAATAAGATGATGAATCACCTCAAGCACTCTGACTAGTAAGCTGAATGGGGAGTATGTGGTTCCAGCTGTTCTTCCAACATGGCTGCCATATCAAACACTGGTCAAAGGGAAATACTCAGCGAGGCCCATTTCCTGTCCATATTGAATATCCTGTCAAAGGCCCAGTGGCACAGACAGCAATCCTTTCTACATTCTCCTGTCTATGGTCCAAAAACCTACCTACTGGGCCCAAAGCCCTAAAGGGCAACATTCTCATTCTTAATATGGCAAACGTAGCATCAATAAAGTGTCAGACAGGGATAAATAAAGTAAAAAACTTCTGTATATGGTTCTATCACAGGAATTTACTTTAGGCAAGGTCAATAACTGAAAAATACATATTTTCTACATACAACTCAAAATGTACACACACAGGCCCGTGGGCTGTGACAGGCCATGCAATTGGGATAACGCTCTTAAACTCATCTGGTTTCCCTGAAAAACACACAAAAAATATATATATTATATTTTTACACTGAGTGGCTTCTTATATAGTGAGACCTCATGTCTTAGGAGTGAAGGTTAATTTGTGATTGCTTAGCGCTGAATTACTGACAGGATCAAATGGAGCGTGACTGACTGCAGTAGAATCCTCCTGCAGACAGCTTGGCTGTGTTGGTCAGGGTAGCGTTTCTGACGGTAAGAGGCTGTGTGTGTATGGGGCTCTGCACAGAGCTGAATAGCTAACACAGTCAGTCCGTTTAGTGGGGTCCTGTCTGACACACAGAGGAGTGCGTAGTTTCCCCCTCATCTCCAACATCAGTTCACCTAAGTGCGCTTGGTGGTGGGGCAGACACAGAGACCACCAGTCCAGAGTCTACCCAGTCCAGACTACAGGCACTTCTTAACACACACCCCACCGGCTGACATCTCCATGGAAACTACAGGGTGGGGGGAAGATACAGCATTGGTTGGGAGGTTGAATGGGCATGGTGGTGCCTGCCCAGAATGAGTGACATTATTGCATAGCAGCATCACGGGTGCTGAGCAGAGTCCTCAAACACATAGCCCTGACTGTAGAGCTGTGAGGCGACGCTCAATGCATTCCTTACCTGCAGAGAGAGAAAGTAGAGGTAGTATTATTCATTGATTGATGATGTCAAAGGGACAACTCACTAAGCTACCAGTAACAAATATCAGCCAAAAGTGTCCAATTACATTTGTGTAGTCATGGAAATAAAATCATGTTCTATACAGGTAGCCTAGTGGTTAGAGTGTTGGGCCAGAATCCGAAAGGTCGCTGGTTGAAATCCCTGAGCCGACAAGGTGAAAAAAATCTGGCAATGTGCCCTTGAGCAAGGCACTTAACCCTAATTGCTCCTGTAAGTCGCTCTGGATAAGAGAGTCTGCGAAATGACTAAAATATAAAAAAATACATATATGCTACTCCAGTTTAGGCTAAATGGATGTGGTGAGTCAGAGGTGAAAGTTCCGAGGTGACTCACACTTGCTGACGCTGAGGATGTCGTTTTGCTCTGTGAGGAGCAGGGACAGGCCCTCCATCAGCAGCAGGGCCTTGTGGTAGCGCAGCACCGACTCCTCTCCCTGGTGGAACATTTCATCCAGAGCAGCAGCCTGCACCTGGGGAGGGGAGGAGGGGGGGAAGATGAGGTAGTGGGAAAAGTCAGAGGAAAACTGGCATGATACAGGTTTGTATATGGGTTTGAATACAGCATGGGATTCCATTTGGCAGTATGGCTGAATAATAGCAAAGAGCTATTATTCAAATATCACCTTATTACAGCTACACGCTATATGCAGTGATCTTAAACATGTAGCTGTATAAATGGTGCAACGAGTCAACCACAAGCCGAGTAGAGAGGGCGAAGAAGAGATCAGGGGCCGTATAAAGCGTCTCAGAGTAGGAGTGCTGATTTGGGATCAGTTTTGCCTTTTGGGTTACAATGAATAAGATTACATGGACCTGATCCTAGATAAGCACTCCTACTCAGAGAAGCTTGATACATATGGCCCCAGATGCTGAGATGACAGAAACAGTTGAGCTAAACACAGTGTCTCTCTCACCATCTGAACAGTGTGGCTAAACAGCAGCCTCTCGGCGGTGATGGTATTGATGTGGTCCATGAGACGGTGCTTGCGGGAGAAGAAATGCTCCAGCCCTGCGTTGAGGGAGCGGCAGAATGACACGCTGGACTTGTACAGCTCGTTCAGCCTCTTGACCACTAAACACACAGTCACAGAGGAGAGGGCTGAGTGGAGCCGTGTTCGCGTTGGAAATAAAGACATAGAGCAGTCCTACTCCACAGCAGGGTTGGGCTCAAGACATTTTTTACTGCTACATCTGCCATTTGAGTGTAATGTTATATCCTTCTGTACATTTTGGCTTTTAATTTTGGCTTTTAATCAGCCGTGTTCTAAGGTTGTTGGCTCTTACCTTGTTTGACAGTAGCAGAGGGGTACAGTTTTCCCTGTTTGATGCACTCCATGGCTGTGTGCAAGGCAGACGACAGAAGCTCTGCAGTCTTCATGTACAACACCAGCTGCTCCGCATAGCTGAGACACACACACGTACACACATCAGAGTCATGGTTTGTAGCTAACGCTACAGTCATTGCAAAGTGTCTCTGAATCGCAAAGTGAACAGTAACCAAGTCTGACTTGCTTTTATCGTCCATTTGTAAAGATCTCATATTCCATGAAAAGGAAAGACTCTAGACAAAGTAGTTTCAGTAACAGTGGTTTAGCTTCATTAGCTGGTAGTTTTCACCTCCACTCCCGGCTGAGGGAGCTGATCTGGTCAGCCACTAGGCTCTGCTCCTGCAGGAGGGAGGGTGGGGAGGTGTCCCCCTGCCCCGCCCCAGCCCCAGTCCCCCTGACCCCTGCCACCTCCATCAGACAGCGGGCAAAGTCCAGGGTGAAGCGCAGGCTCCTCAGGGTATCTGTGTGCTCCTGCTGCACTCAGACAGACAGAGGGAGAGAGAGAGAGAGAGAGAGAGAGAGAGAGAGAGAGAGAGAGAGAGAGAGACAAAATCACACACATTGAACGTCATAAAATATAGCCTACAGGCAGATTGGCGTTCTTCAAAACAGAGACAGAGATGAACAGACAGAAAAATCATGCAGAGACAAACTCAGAGAAACAGAAACAGCAACCCCACATCCCAACCCCTACTCCTCCTCTCACCTCCATCAGTGTCTCCTCTGGCAGCTCAGGGGCCAGGAAGCTAACAGGTCCCCCCATGTTGGCTGTGATTGGGTCTGTGAAGCTGTAACGTGGTCTGGAAGGACCCTCGAAGCCGTCCAGATAGGTGCCTGTCTGAAATCGGCTGGTGAAGGACCCCACTGGGCTTATGGAGCTGGAGGAGCTTGCTATAGAAAGAAGGGGTTAGAGCATGGAAAGTACCTCAGAACAGGCCCTTGATGGCACTTAGTCATGACTGACAGTCATTTAACTGACATAGAGTAGTGTACTGTGCATTTATTGCCACTAAGATCAGCATCCCTAGAACTCTATATTGTATTTGGATGCTGTGTGGAGCAATGACAATCAAATCATCTCACCTGAGAACTGTCTGGTCCTGGAGGGCTGTGGCGGGATGCTGCCGCTGGGTGGGGAGCCCACAGTGAACACCACCTGGGCTGGGCGGACTGAGCCTGCAGCCATGGCTCCACCACCAGAGGGCGCTGAGGACAGAGACACAGCACTCATCAGACATAACACAGGGAGGATGAATCATGGTAATGATCTAGCTACATACAGTGGAGCAAGTAGTCATTTACCCTGGTAGTTAGAGTGTTACTGCTTTAAACATCCTGTTTGCCCATATTGTCATCAGAGCAGTAGACGTACAACCTTTACCATCCCCATTTAAAACCTACAACAGGGATATTCAAAACATTATGTTTCACTACGCACCCACGTGAGCTGTAGAAACACATTTCAGTTTCTATAGAAAAAAGGAATGTTCCATTAGAGCTGGGGAGTAGCCTTGGGGTGGCCTGTGTGGACACAGGCCCACCCACTGGGAAGCCAGGCCCTGCCAGGTCCACCCAATCAGTAATACATTATTATTACAAAAATACAATAGTCCTCAGCACCTTAGAACCAACTTCTCTGGTTTTAAACGGCCTATGTGGCATCGATATGAATCAGAAACATTAATTCAAAATAAGTGTCCAAATTTACTACAAAGTGTAAATAGGATAATTTTGGTCATAAAGTCAGTCTCGTCCAAAACTGAGTTTTTTAAGTGAGTTCGTCACGACTTACTGGAGGGTTGGGTATGGATTACGATCATGTCCATTTGCCCAGTAACACAAGATAAGCAGCTGTGCTGATTGCGCTCTATCAGCTGTGCGTGCTCTATCCAATCATAGCAGACAGAACCTCCAGACAGTGAGACAGACTTGCCCATTACACGGCGCCTCAAGCTTGTTTACATAAGACAACACCTCACCAATGTTATGTTGAAATAACCCTTGGCCCTAAGCCCTTCATGGAGTGGTCACTTGCTGATGTTTGATAGTGTCAATCCCTCGAGTCTGCCACTTATTGGGGCAAAATTAGAATTGAGATGATCAGAGCGCATTTGTATCCAACCGCAACTTGTCAATATTCCAAAACCCATTTGCGAACATCTTGTGTCCCCCCGCGACCTGTTTTGTAACATGATTCTCTATGCAACACTGTCAAACAGACGCACACTCTGGTAATAGGTAGTGAGAAAGTTGTAAAAAACAAAACGGCACCGAAGCACACACGTCGCCACTTGCCAGTGACTTGATAAACCGATTGTGGCCTGGCTGCTCAATATGTCTGCTAGCTACTACCGTACTTGCTAGCTTCATTGACAAACACACAAGTTGTAACTTAGCTAGCTAGCAATTGATTTTGCTTTATTTAAGATAGTTTGGCAGCTTGCATAAGTTGTAGACATGTTATTGTTTTCTCAGAAATCAGTCCTTTCCCTACACGATAGACTTTATGCAGGGCACCGACTAGTTTTTCCATGCACGTTTTTTTTCTTGAGGAAGTGGCTGGCTATGTTGTTGCTAGGGTGATTCAGTAGGGACAAACAACAGTACCTGCCAGGATACGATATTCGAACATAACACACCCACATCAAACCACACCCCCAAGACAACTCTCGTTTGGCTTCAGTCATGGCAGCTAGCATTTCTTAATGAACAATCTTCAAAACGAGGCCAAATCAGGAAGCTCAGTCACCCATTAAAACGTTTTTGTGTTGGAATTGACTCCTGTGGCACTTTACCTAATTGATACTGTGACCCCAGTCTAAAAAATAAGTGATGAAATATGCACAGCTCTGCTGACCTTGAAGCTCCAACTCCTAACCCCCAAACAGATCTATACTGAGTGACCCACATCCATATAAAGGGAAAAAAACGGAGTAAGTCGAGTCAGTCAGTCACTGCAATATTGACTATCTAGTCAACTTCGATTGGTGAACATAACAGCTCTTTATGCTTTAGTCATTCAGGTAGACATTTACTGAAGGGTAAAACTTGGTGAACAGGTCCACTATGCCCACCTGTGATGTCTATGGCTTCTCTGTCAGAGCTGAGGTTCTCACTGCTGCCGTGCTCCCCCAGCGGCCCTCCAAACGCAGCCATCAGCAGCATGTCAGACAGACGACCTGCACTCTGAGACCTGCCGAAGCCCTTGTTGTCCTCTGTAGTCCTCTGGCTGTATTGACCAAGCTGGCCAGTAGGCTGCTGTCCTGGGTCCTTGTGGTTTGAGGCAGTCCTGCTGCCGGGCGGGGCCAGAACCAGACCCTGCTGGGCCAGGAAAGTCACCAGGTTGGGGGAGCTGGGAGGTTTTGGGAACTCAAAGGGTGGTATGGCCTGTGGACAGGATATCAGTGTCAGATGCAAAGTAGAGTCTAGAGACTATAGACAGTGGGATTGATTGTTTAAAGCCATACATAGTACAATTGCTGAATAGTTCAGTTTCCTCTAAAACACAGGCATAGGTATTGTACTAGCTGTGTCCAAAACATGAACTCACTCTAGAGGGGGATCCAAGGATGGTGGAGAGGGGGCTGCGCTGCATGAGTTCACTCAGCCTGGGGGAGGAGTGCAGGGGCCGCATAGCCATCATGCCTGCCTGAAGGTTAGCCACCACGGGGTCCGAGTGCTGCTTCCTGATTTTCTGCCTGCCGCCACCGCTAGTGGCCTCCATAAGACAGGGGGCACTGTGGAGCTGGGTGCCCAGGCCTTGCTTCTGCTGAGGGGGAGGCCGCGTGTCGGGGAATTGGAGAGCTGGAAAGGGACAGGGGTTAGAAGTTAGAGGGTGGGTCATAACATGGACAACAGAGGAAAAGTCCAGCACAATGTCATCTTTACATTATAAAGATGAGTTACTAACTATACAGCTGAAGGAAAGACACATGGAAGTAAAACATCTAAAGGTGATGGTTGCTTTAAGTCAGGTTTAAACCCCACTGATCAAGCCAACAGGAAGTGAATAGCCTTGGGCTACCACAGAGCAACTCCCCAATGCCCCTGGCCAGGTTAACCATTTCCACCACTAACAAAACACTAAAACAGTCAGCCCAAAAGTTAGCGGGACGGACAGGGAAGGAGGGAGGGGAATTCCGGATTCTCACCTCCGCCCCGCGACCCCCCGCTGCCCGTGCCCAACGGGCATGCCTGTCCTGGCAGCTCAGGGATGGTGCCCACTTCAGATACAGAGGGAGACGAGAGAGGGGGATGAGAAAGAAGAAGAATGAGAGGAGAGAAAGAAGAGAGGGGACATTTTATGACACATCAATGCACTCTGGCAGACATACCTTGAGGAGAGAGCTGGAAGGGTCTGGCCCCTCCTACAGACAGCCTGCGGGGGCCAGCCAAGGACCCGTGGCCTCCTGGGTAAGGCGGCGATGGGCCAGTCCTTCCGAATCCCAGGGAACTATTGCTGCTGCACCGGCGCACCGGGGTAGACAGCCTGTGGCGGGGGGAGGAACATAGTCGTCACAAAATAAGACAATATTCCCTGTTATCTCCAAGCTAGCAATGTTACTACTGTGCCACAGAAGAGACTGCATGTTTATATAAGCTTGTGTGTAAGTAAGTAATGCATGCATATGTATACGGAGTGTACAAAACATTAAGGACACCTGCTCTTTCCAAGACATAGACTGACTAGGTGAATCCAGGTGAAGGCTATGATCCCTTATTGATGTGACTTGTTAAATCCACTTCAATCAGTGTAGATGAAGGGGAGGCAACAGGTTAAATAATAATTTTTAAGCATTGAGACAAATGAGACATGGATTGTGTATGTGTGCCATTCAGAGGGTGAATGGGCAAGACAAAAGATGTAAGTGCCTTTGAACGGGGTATGGCAGTAGGTACCAGGCGCACGGGTTTGTGTCAAGAACTGCAACGCTGCTGGGTTTTTCACGTTCAACAGTTTCAGTGTGTATCAGAAATGGTCCACCACCCAAAGGACATCCAGCCAACTTGACACAACTGTGGGAAGCATTGGAATCAACATGGGCCAGCATCCCTGTGGAACGCTTTCGACACCTTGTAGAGTCCATGCCCTGACGAATTGAGGCTGTTCTGAGGGCAAAAGGGGGGGTGTGCAACTCAATATTAGGAAGGTGTCCTTAAATGTTTTGTACACTCAGTGTATGTATATACTGACTGTGGGGAGCCGTCATGGCTGAGGGAATGAAGGTTCTGCTCCATGCGCTGGTAGTTGTGGACCTGAGTGGGAACAGGAATGGGCACCGACTGACCGTAGTTACCATAGTTACCACAGTTACTGCCAGAGAACTCACTTGGCCGACTGAAAGAAGAGAGAAAGCGGGAGTTAGCTACGTTTAACCATTCCCTGTCTGATCAATACATTAACAAAGAGAGTGAAACAGCAAAAATACTGAGAGAATAGTAACAGACAAAACATCTATGTAATAGTGAGAGAGAGAGAAAGAGAGAGTGAGAGAGAGAACGAGAGAGCAGTGTGAGCCCTTGATTAAGGATTGCTTTGGTAGAGAGGGGAGATGATGATCAGATTGACCTACTGAATAGGGCTGGGAATTGCCAGGGACCTCACGATACGGTTTTAATATTATCACGACACTTAGGTGCTGATACGATGTGTATTGTGATTCTCACAATTATCACAATTCTATATGTATTCCAATTCGATCATGCAATTTTCTTTCTATTTGATGTTCCAAAAATATTGCTCACTGCTGCAGAGAGAAGAGAGAGCCAAGAGAAAATAAGTTTTGATCAGTCATGGAAATAAAAGTGCTGAAAACGTATTGGCTCACTATTTTAAAAGAAAATGGAGAACAAGCTATAGGATGAAAAATAACAAGAGCCAACTAGCGCTAGCTAAAGCTATCTAGCAAAATCGATTCCTCCAAATCGATATTTGAAGTCAAAGTATCTATATAATATCATCCAAAATAATATTGCGATATATAACTATAGATTTTCCCCCCCCATCACTAGGGCTGTACATTTTGTCAGCCGGTGATTGTCAAGCAAATAATGGACCGTTAATTAACATAAACACATTTAGCATCTCCTGGCTTCCACGCATAGCCTACATGCCACAGATGCAGACCTTTGGAACATCTACATTTAAAAAAAGTCTAATAAATCAATTTAATATAGCCCACACCATCACAATAAATCCATTATTTTAGACAGGTCTAAAGAAACATGATATGAAGAAAATGTAATATATTTCAGAAGAACAAAAAATAGCATACTGAGTTGTCCTTATGTTAGGCCCTGATCTGGCTATGCCATATGGCTGTGGGCTACACTAGTTCATTTAGCCGACAAGAGTTGCTTAGAATTCCGTGGCATTATTTTATAGTATGAAGAATACAATTGAACTTAGCTGAATAAAATATAAAGGATATTTTCTCCAAACGATTTGAGGGAGTGCGCACATGCGGCTATTCTGTGTTGAGCGGTTAACAAAGAAACAGGTCCTCCTATATGCTTCATTTAGAGTTATAAATGCAACTTGATACAAACGTTGGGCTATACAGTATGTTTAGATTTTTAATACATTCTAAGGCTGCATGATGCGACTCTACTGATTATTTGAAAAAAGTTGCATGAAAGGCATGAGCTCTGCTTTGTTTTTTGCACAGGCTGCACACACTTCATCAGTCTCTCATTCACAATTTGATAATGCCTTGAATTTCCCGGCGGCATCCCCTTTGTGTGGCTGTAATGCCCCCTAAAAAAGTCCATGCCTTTTGCGGCCGGTTGCCATTGTGCCCTTGGGCTGAACGTAATAATTATAATTCCATTCTCCCGGCTTCGTGCTCCGAAGCACCTCTCACTCACATGGCTCTCTCAGATATCTCAATTCTTATTAGCCAATGCATGTCACGTGATCGGGGCCTTCTCACAGGCTACAAGTGAAGACAGACACATCGGGAACGCAACTGCTCGCGTCCTTATCGAATTCCGAGGCAAATATTAAAGATGTTGGAAGAACTGTCCACATTTACTTTTCGTCAGCCAACAAGATGAGTAGGCCTAACAAACAGCAAAAGCACTAGCTTATGTGAATCTACTATCCCCCCATAGTACAAAAGTTGTCCTATTCTATTGGTCAACTTGTCCTTCTGTGCGAGAAATAAATATTCCAAACATAGTCTGGGACAGTTGTGGGACGCGATAGATCCCAAATTAATACAACCAATAGCATCAACAAAAACGTTTAAAAGCAATGAGGCTGATGCAACAGATCAGAACGTTTAGCTTAAAATGTTGATAAACTATTAGGCTATTTCTTCACATTATAAGCGCAGCAATGCGCACACGGCAGTAGGCTATAAGCACGAATGTTCCAAAATGCAATCAATTAGCGAGAAAACACCATTCTCAAAAGTGACCGCAAATGTGATTACAATGATTATGTAATGCTGTATTATAAAGGTGCATTTTTATGGTGAAGATGACCTTCCCTAAACTTGAAACTCACACGCTGCCTATGTATGCCAGTTACGCTCTACACCGGTTGTAAAGCGGATCAATGTACTTAATTTTAACAAGTTATCTGGCCACTATAGTTGTGATACAAACCTTATCAAAGCATATAGGCCTATGGGCTAGGCTACATGAGGTGTGCGACTATGATTTGAAAAAGTTGCTAAAAAAGGCATGCATTTCTTGCCTTACAGCACACAAGCTGGGCATCATTCACAAGTGATAATATATCATTCACAAGTGATAGGCTAATATTGTCACCCATCAGATTATTCTTGATTTAATCGTGTCTTTACATATACAAAATAATATATGTGTGAAAATTTAGAATGGACCATTATCATGCACTTGTCTCGAAACAGGGGCAGGGGAAAAAAATACATGCACTTAAATAGCGAATGGAGGACGCTTTTCCCGTGATTCATTTTTATGCCAGCCAGGTAGGCTATACTCCTTTTGTAAAGACAAGCATTGTGCTTAATATTAGGAAAGTTGAGAAATAAATATAGTAGGCCTAGCCTATAGAAAGCTGATGGGATCCTGCTCTTTTTAATAGAGGCCATCAAAACTCGGTTTTCTCACACAATTGCATAGCCTATAGAAATTGTGTGCAACATGAGATCATGGGCTCTCATGAAGTGTTTGATTAGACTACATTTGCATTGATGTCAGAGTGATTAGAGGGACAATAGAGTGCTGAGTACCAGTCAGTTAGCAAGATTGGTAGGCTACTAATGACCATAAGCAGCATCAGAGCTTGGAGAAGCCTAGTTACGTGACTAAACGGTTATGTGGAATTTGACTGCCGTCATGACTCGTGATCGCTGGTGTGGTGGTAATATGGTCACGGTAACAGCCCTACCCATCACTACTACTGACCTAACATATTTTTGTCATCTTTGTAGTCCCCTGTAGCTCAGTTGGTAGAGCATGGCGCTTGCAACGCCAGGGTTGTGGGTTCGTTTCCTACGGGGGGCCAGTATGAAAATGTATGCACTCACTAACTGTAAGTCGCTATGGTCTGCTAAATTACTAAAATGTAAATGTAAATCAAGCCTTACAAACTAATCCCCCTACTCTAGAAGGGTATCATTGGCCTGGGCTTCCAGTGCACAATAAACACTGACTCACCCAGCAGCCAGAGTGAGATAACTGGCATTAGCATGTTATGGTTTTAATATGTCTGAACACTGAAAAGAAGTGAATCCCTTTCCAGTAAGAGCGTGATCAGCTCTTACCTGATGGGACTGCAGGAGCCGCTGTAGGAGGGGGAGTGGGGTGGGGTCTTGCCCTGACTGCCCAGGCCACCAGAGGCCAGTAGAGAGCTGAGGAGGAGGAGACAACAGTTTAGTGGCTCTAATATACTATTAATAAGAAGTGGGATTGTTCTTAAGCCGTTTTCACATTGGCATTGGGTACATTTCCCAACAGCTTTGTGTATAGGTGCCCACATAAGACCAATCTTAGGGCTGGGAATTGCCAGGGTCCTCACGATACGATATTATCGCGATACTTAGGTGCCAATACGATACGTATTGCGATTCTCACGATTCTATATGTATTGCGATTCGATACTGCGATTTTATTTCAATTTGATGTTCCAAACATATTGCTCTGTATAAGTACAGTGCCTTGCAAAGGTATTCATCCCCCTTGGCGTTTTTCCTATTTTGTTGCATTACAACCTGTAATTTAAATTGATTTTTATTTGGATTTCATGTAATGGACATACTCAAAATAGTCCAAATTGGTGAAATGAAATAAAATAAATAACTTGTTTCAAAGAATTATACAAAATAAATAACGGAAAAGTGGTGCGTGCATATGTATTCACCCCCTTTGCTATGAAGCCCCTAAATAAGATCTGGTGCAACCAATTACCTTCAGAAGTCACATAATTAGTTTTAAAAAAGTCCACCTGTGTGCAATCTAAGTGTCACATGATCTCAGTATATCTACACCTGTTCTGAAAGGCCACAGAGTCTGCAACACCACTAAGCAAGGGGCACCACCAAGCAAGTGGCACCATGAAGACCAAGGAGCTCTCCAAACAGGTCAGGGACAAAGTTGTGGAGAAGTATTGGTCTTCACAAAGTTTGCTGCTTCAGTTATGAGATATTTTTGTCAAATGTTACTATGGTATACTGAAGTATAATTACAAGCATTCCATTAGTGTCAAAGGCTTTTATTGACAATTACATTAAGTTTATGCAAAGAGTCAATGTTTGCACTGTTGACCCTTCTTTTTCAATACCTCTGCAATCCGCCCTGGCATGCTGTCAATTAACTTCTGGGCCACATCCCGACTGATGGCAGCCCATTCTTGCATAATAAATGCTTGGAGTTTGTCAGAATTTGTGGGTTTTTGTTTGTCCACCCGCCTCTTGAGGATCGACCACAAGTTCTCAATGGGATTAAGGTCTGGGGAGTTTACTGGCCATGGACCCAACATTTCGATGTTTTGTTCCCCGAGCCACTTACTTATCACTTTTGCCTTATGGCAAGGTGCTCCATCATGCTAGAAAAGGCATTTGACGTCACCAAACTGTTCTTGGATGGTTGGGAAAAGTTGCTCTCGGAGGATGTGTTGGTACCATTCTTTATTCATGGCTGTGTTCTTAGGCAAAAATGTGAGTGAGCCCACTCCCTTGGCTGAGAAGCAACCCCACACATGAATGGTCTCAGGATGCTTTACTGTTGGCATGACACAGGACTGATAGTTGCGCTCACCTTGTCTTCTCCGGACAAGGTGTTTTCAGGATGCCCCAAACAATCGGAAAGGGGATTCCCTGAAAATGACTTTACCCCAATCCTCAGCAGTCCAATCCCTGTACCTTTTGCAGAATGTCTGTCCCTGATGTTTTTCCTGGAGAGAAGTGGCTTCTTTGCTGCCCTTCTTGACACCAGGCCATCCTCCAAAAGTCTTCGCCTCACTGTGTGTGCAGATGCACTCACACCTGCCTGCTGCCATTCCTGAGCAAGCTCTGCACTGGTGGTGCCCCGATCCCGCAGCTGAATCAACTTTAGGAGACGGTCCTGGCACTTGCTGGACTTTCTTGTGCGCCCTGACGCCTTCTTCACAACAATTGAACCTCTCTCCTTGAAGTTCTTGATGATCCGATAAATGGTTGATTTAGGTGCAATCTTACAAGCAGCAATATCCTTGCCTGTGAAGCCCTTTTTGTGCAAAGCAATGATGACGGCACGTGTTTCCTTGCAGGTAACCATGGTTAACAGAGGAAGAACAATGATTTCAAGCACCACCCTCCTTTTAAAGCTTCCAGTCTGTTATTCTAACTCAATCAGCATGACAGAGTGATCTCCAGCCTTGTCCTTGTCGACACTCTCACCCGTGTTAACGAGAGAATCACTGACATGATGGCAGTTGGTCCTTTTGTGGCAGGGCTGAAATGCAGTGGAAATGTTTTTTTGGGGATTAAGTTCATTTTAATGCAAAGAGGGACTTTGCAATTAATTGCAATTCATCTGATCACTCTTCATGACATTCTGGAGTATATGCAAATTGCCATCATCAAAACTGAGGCAGCAGACTTTGTGAAAATTAGTATTTGTGTCATTCTCAAAACTTTTGACCACGACTGTACAGATCAGGGTTGGGTTATACAAAAATACCTGAAACTTTGAACATCCCACGGAACACCAATTCCATTAATAAAAAATTGAAAGAATATGGCACCACAACAAACCTGCCAAGAGAGGGCCGCCCACCAAAACTCACGGACCAGGCAAGGAGGGCATTAATCAGAGAGGCAACAAAGAGACCAAAGATAATCCTGAAGGAGCTGCAAAGCTCCACAGCGGAGATGAGAGTATCTGTCCATAGGACCACTTTAAGCCATACACTCCACAGAGCTGGACTTTACGGAAAAGTGGCCAGAAAAAAGCCATTGCTTAAAGAAAAAATAAGCAAACATATGGAAGAAGGTACTCTGGTCAGATTAGACTAAAATTGAGCTTTTTGGCCATCAAGGAAAACGCCTGGCACAAACCCAACACCTCTCATCACCCCGAGAACACCATCCCCACAGTGAAGCATGGTTGTGGCAGCATCATGCTGTGGGGATATTTTTCATCGGCAGGGACTGGGAAATTGGTCAGAATTGAAGGAATGATGGATGGCGCTAAATACAGGGAAATTCTTGAGGGAAACCTGTTTCAATTTTCCCGAGATTTGAGACTGGGACGGAGGTTCACCTTCCAGCAGGACAATAACCCTAAGCATACTGCTAAAGCAACACTCAAGTGGTTTAAGGGGAAACATTTAAATGTTTTGGAATGGCCTAGTCAAAGCCCAGACCTCAATCCAATTGAGAATCTGTGGTATGACTTAAAGATTGCTGTACACCAGCGGAACCCATCCAACTTGAAGGAGCTGGAGCAGTTTTGCCTTGAAGAATGGGCAAAAATCCCAGTGGCTAGATGTGCCAAGCTTATAGACACATACCCCAAGAGACTTGCAGCTGTAATTGCTGCAAAAGGTGGCTCTACAAAGTATTGACTTTGGGGAGGTGAATAGTTATGCACGCTCAAGTTCTGTTTTTTGTCATATTTCTTGTTTGTTTCACAAGAAAAAATATTTTACATCTTCAAAGTGGTAGGCATGTTTAATTCCAGGTTGTAAGGCAACAAAATAGGATGTGTGCTGTAGAGAGACAAGAGATAGCATGGGAAAATAAATGTTGATCAGTCATGGACATAAGTGCTGAAAACATGGTTTACTATTTAAAAAGAAGATGGAGAACAAGCTATAGGACGAAAAATACCTGAGTTTTGGCGCATGAATAGCTGAGCTGTAGAAATACAGTACCAGTTAAAAGTTTGGACACACCTACTCATTCAAGGGTTTTTCTTTATTTTAAATATGAATAATAGTGAAGACATCAAAACTATGAAATAACACATATGGAATAATTTAGTAACCAAAAAAGTGTTTTAAACAAATCAAAATATATTTTATATTTGAGATTCTTCAAAGTAGCCACCCTTTGCCTTCATGACAGCTTTGCACACTCTTGGCATTCTCTCAACCAGCTTCATAAGGAATGCTTTTCCAACAGTCTTGAAGGAGTTCTCACATATGCTGAGCACTTGTTGGCTGCTTTTCCTTCACTCTGCGGTCTAACTCAACCCAAACCATCTCAATTGGGTTGAGGTCGGGTGATTGTGGAGGCCAGGTCATCTGATTCAGCACTCCATCACTCTCCTTCTTGGTCAAATAGGTATGGGCAGGTATAAGCCACGGACAACGAACACAATTACATTTTATCGATGGCAATTTGAATGCACAGAGATACTGTGACAAGATCCTGAGGGCCATTATCCTGCCATTCATCTGCCGCCATCACCTGATGTTTCAGCATGATCATGCACAGCCCCATGTTGCAAGGATCTGTAGACAATTCCTGGAATCCATAGATTAGGGCCAAATGAATTTATTTCAATTGACTGATTTCCTTATATGAACTGTAACTCAGTAAAATCTTTGAAATTGTTGCATATTGCGTTTATATTTTCGTTCACAGTGTAATATCATCCTAAATAATATCAGGATTTGTAACTGTATTGATTTTTGCCCCATCACTAAAGACCATGTCCACTAAACTCACCCGCTGTTCATCAGACTGTCGTGGAACACCTTCCCAGTAGGTTCCTCACAGGTGAGCTCACCTGCTGAGAAACCATGGCAACACGTCAAAGAGGAATGACCATACAGCCAAACGAATGAACATCAGAATCATCTCAGAAATTGGACTACACTGCTATTATACATTCAGAAAGAAAGTGATCTAAACAACTTCTCTCACAATCTCTGGATTGTATACACATGACAGACTGAAGCGCTACAAGAACACCACTTCGTGGTTGAGGAATGAGGATGCGCTTACTCGGAAAGTGGACGGGCACCATGACAAAGTCATCCGTGTCACAAGAAGAGTTCTTGCTGCTGCAGCCCCCTCCAGACGAGTCCTTGAGGAGAAAGCCAGGGGCATCCTGGGTAGGGGAGGCAAGGGTCTTGGCGTGGAGCTGCTGGACCTCAGCCAGGGACTGCTGGAGAGAGAGAGGAGAGAGTAACTATGACCACAGCACTGACCCTGAACAACCCACTATATCAAATCAAATTTTATTTGCCACATGTGCCAAATACAACAGGTGAAATGCTTACTTACAAGCCCTTAACCAACTATGCAGTTTTTAAGAAGAAAAAAAAAGTGATAAGTAAATAATTGCAAATAATTAAAGAGCAGCAGTAAAATAAAATAACAGTAGTGTTAAACAAATCAAAATATATGTTATATTTGAGATTCTTCAAAGTAGCCACCCTTTGCCTTAATGACAGCTTTGCACACTCTTGGCATTCTCTCAACCAGCTTCATGAGGTAGTCACCTGGAATGCATTTCAATTAACAGGTGTGCCATGTCAAAAGTTAATTTGATCATTCAGCTTTGATCATTTGAATCAGGTGTGTAGTGCTAGGGCAAAAACTACAAAGTGCACCCCTTTGGGTCCCCAGGACCAGGATTAAAAAACACTGGAATAGACAAAAAGCCCTATACCACCTAACAAACCCAAGACTGAACGTACACTGAGCTGTGTGACATTGGACACATCAACAGTAGCTCTGGAGAGTCCCCTGCAGATTACAGACCCATTTGTTTAATAAATTGCAACAATAAAATAATAACAAAACTCATAAGCAACAGAATGGCAAAAGTATTACCAGACTTGATACATATTAATGAAACAGGGTTTATTAAAAATAGACACTTACAAAGAAATACAATAACTTGTTTTAGTATAATACAATACGCAACAAAACAAGATGTTGATTTATCAATAATGGCTGTTGATGCCGAAAAGGCTTTCGACCATCTTGAGTGGGCTTTTCTATTCAGAACTTTGGTAGCATTCAACTTTCCAGCTGAAATAATACATTTCATAAAAGTATTATATAAATATCCTAAAGCAAAGATATACACTGTGTATACAAAACATTAAGAATACCTGCTTTTTCCATTACATACTGTAGACTGACCAGGTGAATCCAGGTGAAAGCTATGATCCCTTATTGATGTCACTTGTTAAATCCACTTCAATCAGTGTAGAGGGTGGCTCTAGATGTAGAGATGGCGCCGGAGAAGATGGCTGCCGTTTTACAGCCCTCTAACCAATTGTACTATTATGTGTGTTTTTTCGCGTTATTTGTAATTTATTCTGTACATAATGTTTCTGCCACCGTCTCTTATAACCAAAAATAGTTTCTGGATATCAGGACAGCGATTACTCACCTCGTATTGGACAAAGATTTTTTTCTTCAACGAGTCGGACACGAAGGATATCCTACAGACACCCGACAAGGCCCAAATCCCCGTCATTCGCAGGAGAAAGAGACGGAGATATCGTGGACGTAGATCGGGGTGCCTTGTAAGGATCCGACGGCGAGCGAGTAAACTGCCTCTTCCATCAATCCTATTAGCCAATCTTCAATCATTTGAAAATAAATTAGATGACCTAAGATTACGGTTATCCTACGAACGGGACATTAAAAACTGTAATATCTTATGTTTCACCAAGTCATGGCTGAACGACGACATGGATAACATACAGCTAGCGGGCTATACGCTACATCGGCAGGATAGAACGGCTGACACCGGTAAGACAAGTGGTGGCAGTCTGTGTATATTTGTAAACAACAGCTGGTGCATAAAATCAAATACTAAGGAAGTCTCAAGGTTTTGCTCGCCTGAGGTAGAGTATCTTATGATAAGCTGTAGACCACACTATTTACCAAGAGACAACACGGGGGCCCCTCAGGGGTGCGTGCTCAGTCCCCACCTGTACTCCATGTTCACCCATGACTGCATGGCCAGGCACGACTCCAACACCATCATTAAGTTAGCCGACGACACAACAGTGGTAGGCCTGATCACCGACAACGATGAGACAGCCTATAGGGAGGAGGTCAGAGACCTGGCCGTGTGGTGCTAGGATAACAACCTCTCCCTCAACGTGACCAAGACAAAGGAGATGATTGTGGACTACAGGGAAAAAAAGAGGACTGAGCACGCCCCCATTCTCATCGACGGGGCTGTAGTGGAACAGGTTGAGAGCTTCAAGTTCCTTGGTGTCCACATCACCAACAAACTATCATGGTCCAAACACACCAAGACAGTCTTGAAGAGGGCACGACAAAGCCTATTCCCCCTCAGGAGACTGAAAAGATTTGGCATGGGTCCTCAGATCCTCAAAAAGTTATACAGCTGCACCATCGAGAGCATCCTGACTGGTTGCATCACCGCCTGGTATGGCAACTGCTCGGCCTCCGACCGCAAGGCACTACAGAGGGTAGTGCGTACGGCCCAGTACATCACTGGGGCCAAGCTTCCTGCCATCCATGACCTCTATACCAGGCGGTGTCAGAGGAAGGCCCTAAAAATTGTCAAAGACTCCAGCCACCCTAGTCATAGACTGTTCTCTCTGCTACCGCACGGCAAGCGGTACCGGAGCGCCAAGTCTAGGTCCAAAAGGCTTCTCAACAGCTTCTACCCCCAAGCCATAAGACTCCTGAACAGCTAATCATGGCTAACCGGACTATTTGCACTGCCCCCCACCCCCACCCCATCTTTTTACACTGCTGCTACTGTTAATTATTTATTCATTTTTTATAAAAAAATTAATGCATTGTTGGTTAAGGGCTGTAAGTAAGCATTTCACTGTAATGTCTACACCTGTTGTATTCGGCGCATGTAGCAAATACAATTTGATTTGATTTGAGATGAAGGGGAGGAGACAAGTTAAAGAAGGATTTTTAAGCCTTGAGACAATTGAGACATGGATTATGTATGTGTGCCATTCAGAGGGTAAATGGGTAAGACAAAATATTTAAGTGCCTTTTAATTGGGTGGTAGTAGGTGCCAAGTGCACCGGATTGTGTCAAGAACTGCAACGCTGCTGGGTTTTTCATGCTCAACAGTTTCCTGTGTGTATCAAGAATGGTCCTCTCCACCCAAAGGACATCCAGCCAACTTGACACAAATGTGGAAAGCATTGGTCAGCTTGGGCCAGCATCCCTGTGGAACGCTTTCGACACCTTGTAGAATCCATGCCCCGACGAATTGAGGCTGTTCTGAAGGCAAAAGGGGTGGGGGGAGGGGGGCAACTCAATATAAGGAAGGTGTTCCTAATGTTTTGTACACTCAGTTTATAAGCATGTATACATTAACACACACACACTCACCGGTGGGGAGGCCAAATGTGAGGTGGAAGAGCTGCTACAGGAGCTGGCTGAAGCAGAGCTGGGAAAGCATGTCATGGTCACAGCAGGAGCTGTATCAAAGAAAAATATCAATATAAATTCTCAAAATAATAAACCAATTCATTAATTTCTCAGACTTTCCTCTTCATATGATAGATTGGTTTGGATGTTTCAATTAGGGATGAGTAGATGGATGTTACTCACTCTTCTTCATGGACGAACTCGTCTCCAGGAAGGGGTGATGGAAGAACTCCTCTACAATGAAAAGAGAAAAAGATTGAAAGTGAGGAACTTGCTACCCTATCAATTTTAAATATCTCTTAAATAATGAGCACTGGTATGACCACTGTGAGTGTGGCCCCACTGACCAAAGTCCATGCGGTCGTTGTGGTTGCGCTGCAGAAGACCTAGCAGCAGGTGCCTCAGGTGACAGGAGGTCTCTCTGGGGATGCTGGGAGGGGAGACACACAAGTCACCATGAATGCATGATGGTACTTTACACTTAATTCCTGTTGTAACAATTGATCGGGGGCCTGTTTTGCATTTCCCCATAAATGGTTTATGTTAGGATTGTGGTAGCTGATCCTAAATCAAATGTTAAAAGCAGTGCGTGAGAGTATGATAATCATAAGTCGTTTGTAACATATCCTGTGGTCAAATCCGGTCTATCACAGCATTAGTTCATTAACACGGTAGCACCATTCAAGACACATAATCTCATGTGAAAGGAATCTGTACTCTCTATCTCTAAAAACACACACAACAACTACTAGAGCTGATCAACACTAACTTGGGGCTGAGGTTCTTGTTTTTCTCATAAAACAGCCGGAGGTCCTGGGGACTGCTAGCCTGTGGGTAGCACACACAGACACATACACAGAAACAGAACAAATCAACCGTGCAAACTTGAGTGTTTGCATGCACACAAATTAGTTTCAAAGGGAATGTAAAGATCTGAAGAGGAAACACAGTCAGCTGAACCTGTCTGGACAGTTTGGGTAACTTGATTTCCTAAGAGCCTTAGGAAAGGATGGATAAATAGTCTTGTTGTTTTAACTCTAGCTAGTCTACAGATTGCCATCTCTCACATTATGTGGAGAGAAAAGCCGGTCTGTTCGGCTAAGTCTAAGAGAAAACCAAAGCTGATTGCTGCCATGCCAGTCTTAAATATTGCATGGCAAGTCAAAAACAAACTGTGGAAATGACTTTCTATCTCTCTCCCTCTCTCGCTGAATGACCCCTTTCTGTATTGAGTGGATTCATTTTAACTATTCAAACAACCTCCCTTTGATTAACCCTTTGAGTTGGGTATATCTGGGTATGATTGAGTCCTATATCATGGGGACTATGCTACTCACCTGAAACGGTGCTTTCCCAGTCAGACATTGGAATAAAATGGTTCCAATGCTCCACAGGTCAGCCTTGGCATCATAGTTCTGAGACATGATGACTTCAGGTGCCTGGTAGATACGGGGAAACATTTCAGAGTTGCACACATGACACATGTCAGACATGGTACCTGACCATAGGCAGTTTGAGGGTGTGTAAGGAACTAGAGATGCTCACCATGTACATAGGGGACCCACACAGAGTGGCAGCCAACATGTTGTTCTGAAGGTACCGGGCAAACCCAAAGTCAGCTGGAGAGAGGGATAGAAGAAGGACAGCGGGGGGGGGGGGGTAAAAAAGAAGATGAGTTAGCAATGTACAAGTGGAGACTACAGCTGTGTACTCAGATACTCAGCAAAACCTTGCTGCGATCACAAAATGTTTGCAATGAGCGGGAAAAGTAATACCTGCAGGGAACGACTGAAGAGGTTACTGTGGAGAGAGGACTCAATTGATATTCCACTGAGCCACCAAGAGGACCAGTGACTGGAAGTTTTGTCAGAGATTTTTGAAACCTGCCATCTTACTCTTAATTGACATGCACTCTAACACCTTTAAATTATACTAGTAACGGTCTGTCATCCTACTTCAGAATATCACATAGCCACAGGGAAAAGCAAATCACCAGTGGTAGTTAAAAAGGCTAACATTCAAGATCAATGGGCAATGAGAAATATCCACACAAAAACAAATGTCATCATCACTACTAACTAACTACAGTGTTGCACTGTTAACAGCCTTTCAAAGTGAGCGATCCACACACACACACACACACACACACAACTGTTTAAAGATGCACTATGCAGAAATCGCTCCGCCATTTCCTGGTTGCTAAAATTCAAATAGTTTGCCTAACTTCAGTTTGTGAAAAAACAAGCAAGTATAGTGTAGAGAATCAATGCACCATCTAAACCGCTGTGAAATATATTTTCCATTACCAATAATATTGTATTTTCAGCTATTTGAAACTGGTGTACAAAACCGAAAGTAAAAGAGGCAAAAAATACACTTTCAAATGGGAAGCATAGAAATAGTGCACATAGAACATATCTACCACTTCTTAGACTTGGTTTCAATGAGAAAGACTGATATATAACTCACATTCATATGTGAATTTTGTAGGGTCGCCCAAAAAGTTCCATATTGCAGCTTTAAATGGGCTTGAGAGGGATTCATATGAGTGAGTTTTAAACACATACAGAACACTGCTCTTTAGTCTTCAGCCCTGCACTAATTCATTCTTCACACAATGGTGATTATCAGCTATTACATGGGTATCAATTAATTCTGTGGAAAGATGGAACTCTTGTCGCTATAATTTATATAACGCATTACAGTGCATGTGCATGCACCCACAGTGTATTCGGAAAGTATTCTGACCCCTTGACTTTTTCCACATTTTGTTACGTTACAGCCTTATTCTGAAATTGATTAAATTGTTTTTTTTCTCCTCATCCATCTACACACAATGCTCCATAATGACAAAGTAAAAACAGGTTTTTAGAAATATTTGCAAATGTATTAAAAATAAAAAACTGAAATATCACATTTACATAAGTATTCAGACCCTTTACTCAATACTTTGTTGAAGTACCTTTGGCAGTGATTACGGCCTTGAGTCTTCTTGGGTATGATGCTACAAGCTTGGCACACATGTATTTGGGGAGTTTCTCACATTCTTCTTTGCAGATCCTCTCAATCTCTGTCAGGTTGGATGGGGAGCGTCGCTGCACAGCTATTTTCAGATCTCTCCAGAGATGTTCGATTGGGTTCAAGTCCGGGCTCTGGCTGGGCCACTCAAGGACATTCAGAGACTTGTCCCGAAGCCACTCCTGCATTATCTTAGCTGTGTGCTTAGGGTCGTTGTTTTGTTGGAAGGTGAACCTTTGTAGGGAGTAGCTTCGGGACAAGTCTCTGAATGTCCTTGAGTGGCCCAGCCAGAGAAGAATGGGAGAAACTCCCCAAATACAGTGAGGGAAAAAAGTATTTGATCCCCTGCTGATTTTGTACGTTTGCCCACTGACAAAGAAATTATAATTTTAATGGTAGGTTTATTTGAACAGTGAGAGACAGAATAACAACAACAAAATCCAGAAATACGCATGTCAAAAATGTTATAAATTGATTTGCATTTTAATGAGGGAAATAAGTATTTGACCCCTCTGCAAAACATGACTTGTTGGCAACCACAGAGGTCAGACTTTTCTTGTAGTTGGCCACCAGGTTTGCACACATCTCACGAGGGATTTTTTCCCACTCATCTTCTCCAAGTCATTAAGGTTTCGAGGCTGACGTTTGGCAACTCGAACCTTCAGCTCCCTCCACAGATTTTCTATGGGATTAAGGTCTGGAGACTGGCTAGGCCACTCCAGGACCTTAATGTGCTTCTTCTTGAGCCACTCCTTTGTTGCCTTGGCCGTGTGTTTTGGGTCATTGTCATGCTGGAATACCCATCCACGGCCCATTTTCAATGCCCCGGCTGAGGGAAGGAGGTTCTCACCCAAGATTTGACGGTACATGGCCCCGTCCATCGTCCCTTTGATGCGGTGAAGTTGTCCTGTCCCCTTAGCAGAAAAACACCCCAAAGCATAATGTTTCCACCTCCATGTTTGACGGTGGGGATGGTGTTCTTGGGGTCATAGACATCATTCCTCCTCCTCCAAACACGGCGAGTTGAGTTGATGCCAAAGAGCTCCATTTTGGTCTCATCTGACCACAACACTTTCACCCAGTTCTCCTCTGAATCATTCAGATGTTCATTGGCAAACTTCAGACGGGCATGTATATGTGCTTTCTTGAGCAGGATATCAGTCCTTCACGGTGTGGTGTGTTACCAATTGTTTTCTTGGTGACTATGGTCCCAGCTGCCTTGAGATCATTGACAAGATCCTCCCGTGTAGTTCTGGGCTGATTCCTCACCGTTCTCATGATCATTGCAACTCCACGAGGTGAGATCTTGCATGGAACCCCAGGCTGAGGGAGATTGACAGTTATTTTGTGTTTCTTCCATTTGCGAATAAATCGCACCAACTGTTGTCACCTTCTCACCAAGCTGCTTGGCGATGGTCTTGTAGCCCATTCCAGCCTTGTGTAGGTCTACAATCTTGTCCCTGACATCCTTGGAGAGCTCTTTGTTCTTGGCCATGGTGTTCTCCCGAGTGGCGCAGTGGTCTAAGGCACTGCATTGCAGTGCTAGCTGTGCCACCAGAGATCCTGGTTCGAATCCAGGCTCTGTCGTAGCCGGCCGTGACCGGGAGACCCATGTGGCGGCGCGCAATTGGCTCAGCGTCGTCCAGGGTAGGGGAGGGAATGGCCGGCAGGGAGGTAGCTCAGTTGATAGAGCATGGCGTTTGCAACGCCAGGGTTGTGGGTTCGATTCCCACAGGGGGTAGGGAAAAAAATTTCAATAATGTAAGTCGCTCTGGATAAGAGCGTCTGCTAAATGACTAAAATGTAAATGTAATGTAAATGTGGAGAGTTTGGAATCTGATTGATTGTTTGCTTCTGTGGACAGGTGTCTTTTATACAGGTAACAAACTGAGATTAAGAGCACTCCCTTTAAGAGTGTGCTCCTAATCTCAGCTCGTTACCTGTATAAAAGACACCTGGGAGCCAGAAATCTTTCTGATTGAGAGGGGGTCAAATACTTATTTCCCTCATTAAAATGCAAATCAATTTATAACATGTTTGACATGCGTTTTTCTGGATTTTTTTGTTTGTTATTCTGTCTCTCACTGTTCAAATAATCCTACCATTAAAATTATAGACTGATCATTTCTTTGTCAGTGGGCAAACGTACAAGATCAGCAGGGGATCAAATACCTTATTTATGTACAGTGAGGGAAAAAAGTATTTATGTTTTTTTTTTTTTTATACATTTGCAAGAAATTCTAAAAACCAGTTTTTACTTTGTCATTATGGGGTATTGTGTGTAGATTAATGAGATGTAAAAAACAAAATAATCAATTTTTGAATAAGGCTGTAACGTAACAAAATGTGGAACAAGTCTAGGGGTCTGAATACTTTCCGAATGCACTGCACACACACACACACACACACCTATCTTGATGCAGGTGTTGGTGGAGTGGGACTTGCGTCCTGCGGGGTAGGAGAGCAGGATGTTCTGGGGTTTGAGGTCTCTGTGGATGATATCCTTGGCCTGCAGCACCCTCATGGCTCCGGCTATCTGCTGCAGAAACACCCGGATGGTGTCCTCGCTCAGGGTGCCCTTGGCTAGGGGAGAAACAGGGGTGGAGGGGTGGGACAGGACAGCCGATAAGGGAAAATAAAATCTGTATTTAAGTATCAAAACGATGTAAATTACTTTCTTTTTGGTGTCATTTGACCCCCCCCCCCCCATCCTAACAGAAACATCAGACTTGTTCCTGTTCCCCGGCAGCCTATGAAAACACAGCTTCCCTGAAGCCTGGAACTGTAGTCTAAATAAACAAGCGGCCCAACTTTCTGTGCTAAATTCAGGGCCTGGTTGGTTCAGCCCACACCCTCATTATCCACCGTTACATCACCCTGGCTTTCATCTTCATTTTGCTAACATACCCTTATTCTGATAGTTTGCCTCAATGCACTAGGTGACTTTCAATTTACCCAGCCTTTTACCACACAAGCCAGCTTCAGTCATGGTGCGCTCTGAAACCTTCCCCCATTGAGTTTGCCACACTATGTGCTACAGTGGCCCAAATGAAGGAAAGCAGAGCAAGCAATTCTAATGAGGGTCGTTCTTGAATTGCGGTGGCATTTGCATCCCTTGCATTTGCAACCATGAAAAACACTTTAAAATGACGAATAGTAACACATCATACATCATTTTGTTCATAATGAACTGTTTATCAATGATAAAACATAATGCAAGTCCTTTATACTGCAAAATGTTATGTTTATGCATTGTTTAAAGTACTTAGGATAAGCAAATTGGCTTGTTCCTGTAGTGATGTGTAGAGTTGTAGTGATATGTTTTGTGCATTTAAGCATGAACCACAGTGGGAGGCCGTTCCTTCTCTTGTTAAAACAAAAGTGGTACCTGCTGCGTGTCGACCCGGTAGTAACGACAAACCTGCAGATTCTGCAATGCTCGTCAGTGGCCGACAACTTGACTTTGCGCCAATCAGAGATCACGAACCCCCCACATGGGGGAACAAACAGGAGTGACAACAAAAAGGAAAAGAAAGAGGGCATTTTCTCCATAAATGTCATGAGCAAGTCCCACTTCATATGCAATGTAGGCTATGGGATGGTAGCTAGCTAAGCGTACAGACGCAATGCACAAAACACTAAATACTTTCTCCAAGCTGTAGCTAGTATTGCGACAATTTCAACGCAACACGCAACCATTTCCACGATTTTACTGAGTTAAAGTTCATATAAGGAAATCAGTCAATTGAAATAAATTAATTAGGCCCTAATCTATGGATTTCACATGACTGGGCAGGTGCGCAGCCATGGGCGGGTCTGGGAGGGCATAGGCCCAACCACTTCGGAGCCAGGCCCACCCACTGGGGAGCCAGGCCCAGCGAATCAGAATTAATTTTTCCCAACATAAGGGATTTATTACAGACAGAAATACTCCCCAGTTTCATCAGCTGTCCGGGTGGCTGGTCTCAGACGATCCCGTAGGTGAAGAAGCCGGATGTGGAGGTCCTGAGATGGCGTGGTTACACGTGGTCTGCGGTTGTGAGGCCGGTTAGACGTACTACCAAAACTACTTAAAACTACATTGGAGGCGGCTTATGGTAGAGAAATTAACATAAAATTATCTGGCAACAGCTCTGGTGGACATTCCTGCAGTCAGCATGCCAATTGTACGCTCCCTCAAAACTTGAGACAGCTGTGGCATTGTGTTGTGTGACAAAACTGCACATTTTAGAGTGGCCTTGTATTGTCCCCAGTACAAGGTGCACCTGTGTAATGATCATGCTGTTTAATCAGCTTCTTGATATGTCACACCTATCAGGTGGATGGATAATCTTGGCAAAGTAGAAATGCTCAGTAACAGGGATGTAAAAAAAAGTGTGCACAAAATTTGAGAGAAATTATATTTTTGTGCGTATGGAATATTTTAGGGATCTTTTATTTCAGCTCATGAAACATGGGATCAACACTTTACATGTTGCGTTTATATATTTTTCAGTATAAATCACAATGGATTAGTTTCCAACTGAGTTAGAGCACTGTCCTTAGCTAGCTAGCTATCTAGTAGAGTATGTTGTGCTAGCTAGTGAATATGCTAACATTAGCTAGCTAGCTAAACATTTGGTAATGGGCTAGCACTGGCAGTATGGAATTATGGAGTGAATTAAATTGTCTCTTCGTCATTTTGCCATGTAGTTATCTAGCAGTGGCCATCTGGCTAGTCTTAACAAGGGCTTTCTACAAAATAGCAACAATAGTGCAGCTAGCTAGCCAACATTGGAATCTAGACCATAAACTAAGCAACACATATGGACATGCATTGCCAAACAACGTTACTGCCACTTTCTGGTTTGGAGTATTTTAACAAAGCTTTGTGGCTAACGAGGTCAAGGTCTTTGTTGTATGAACACAAAAGAGATTGACTGCTGACACTCTGTTCAGAGGTGCTAATTATCCTTGGCTGGCGAATGGTAGACAATCCTATGTGTGTCCCCTGCTTTATTATTTTGAATGCTAGAAAGTGAAAGAAAGTATTTCATATATTGTATAGATCAATAAAAACAAAAGCTATTCAAATACCTATTTATTTTACTAGTATAATGTGTCATTGGTGTTACCGCCTTGAAAATCACTCATTACAAAGATATACAAGGACCTTGAGGATTCTCTCCAGTGGCAAACTGTTATTGGGGGAGGGATCTACACTGTTTGTATTGTTTGGCAATACAAACAGTGTAGCTACTCACTCCGCAAGGCAATTAAACTGGCAAAACATCAGTATAGAGACAAAGTGGAGTCGCAATTCAACGGCTCAGACACGAGACGTATGTGGCAGGGTATACAGACAATCACGGACTACAAAAGGAAAACCAGCCACCGACGTGTCGCTTCGAGACAAGCTAAACACCTTCTTCGCCTGCTTTGAGGATAACACAGTGCCACCGACGAGGCCCACTACCAAGGACTGTGGCATCTCCTTCTCCATGGCCGACGTGATTAAGACATTTAAGCATGTTAACCCCCACAAGGCTGCCGGCCCAGACGGCATCCCTAGCCGTGTCCTCAGAGCATGCGCAGACCAGCTGGCTGGTGTGTTTACGGATATCTTAAATCTCTCCCTTTCCCAGTCTGCTGTTCCCACATGCTTCAAGATGGCCACCATTGTTCCTGTACCCAAGAAAGCAAAGGTAACTGAACTAAATGACTATCGCCCCGTAGCACTCACCTCTGTCATCATGAAGTGCTTTGAGAGACTAGTCAAGGATCATATCACATCTACCTTACCTGTCACCCTAGACCCACTTCAATTTGCTTACCGCCCCAATAGATCCACAGACGATGCAATCGACATCACACTGCCCTATCCCATCTGGACAAGAGGAATACCTATGTAAGAATGCTGTTCATTGACGATAGCTCAGCATTCAACACCATAGTACCCTCCAAGCTCATCATTAAGCTCGAGGCCCTGGGTCTGAACCCCGCCCTGTGCAACTGGGTCCTGGACTTCCTGAGAGTAGGAAACAACATCTCCACTTCGCTGATCCTCAACACTGGGGCCCCACAAGGGTGCGTTCTCAGCCCCCTCCTGTACTCCCTGTTCACCCATGACTGCGTGGCCAAGCACGCCTCCAACTCAATCATCAAGTTTGCAGACGACACAACAGTAGTAGCCTTGATTACCAACAATGACGAGACCGCCTACAGGGAGGAGGTGAGGGCTCTGGGAGTGTGGTGCCAGGAAAATAAACTCTCAGTCAACGTCAACAAAACAAAGGAGATGATCGTGGACTTCAGGAAACAGCAGAGGGTGCACCCCCCTATCCACATCGACAGGACCGCAGTGGAGAAGGTGGAAAGCTTCAAGTTCCTTGGTGTCCACATCACTGCCAAACTGAAATGGTCCACCCACGCATATAGTGTGGTGAAGAAGGCGCAACAGAGCCTCTTCAACCTCAGGAGGCTGAAGAAATTTGGCTTGGCACCTAAAACCCTCACAAACTTTTACAGATGCACAATTGAGAGCATCATGTCGGGCTGTATCACCGCTTGGTACGGCAACTGCACTGCCCGCAACCGCAGGGCTCTCCAGAGGGTGGTGCGGTCTGCTGAACGCATTACCGGGGGCAAACTACCCGCCCTCCAAGACACATACAGCACCCGATGTCACAGGAAGGCCAAAAAGATCATCAAGGACATCAACCACCCGAGCCACTGCTTGTTCACTCCGCTATCATCCAGAAGGCGAGGTCAGTACAGGTGCATCAAAGCTGGGACCGAGAGAATGAAAAACAGCTTCTATCTCAAGGCCATCAGACTGTTAAATAGCCATCACTAGCACATTAGAGGCTGCTGCTGCCTATTGAAATCACTGGCCATTTTAATAATGTTTACATATCTTGCACTACTCATCTCATATGTATATACTGTATTCTATTCTATAATATTCTACTGCATCTTAGTCCATGCCACTCTGTCATTGCTTGTCCATATATGTATATATTCTTAAATTCCATTACTTACTAGATTTGTGTGTATTGGGTATATGTTGTGAAATTGTTAGATATTACTTGTTAGATATTACTGCACTGTCGGAGCTAGAAGCACAAGCATTTCGCTACACCCGCAATAACATCTGCTAAACACGTGTATGTGATAAATAAAATTAGATTTGATTTTTATACTAAAAAAAATTATTAGCTAATCACACCCTTTTAGTATCTCATACATTGTAGGATTCCATTGATAATTTGGTGTGTCTAAATCCAAAGTGACACTTGGTGTTACTCAATTTAAATGAAGGGAAATAACATTGTGGGCAAAATGATTAATCATATCACTTTAGTAAATTATTTTTAAAGGATTAATGACCTTTGAACATTTGAAGCCTCCATTTCAGAAAATTCTCACTTACCTACAACTTCTCATTGGTGTTACTACTCCTACTGGCAGCACAATGTTATCATAATGGTCAAAATAATTTAAAGTCATTAAGCTACCATACTACCGTAGTTGATTTAGAATGGGAAGATGACAGTTCATTTTTTCCAAAATGCCCAAATGCCACCTTAATTCAAGAACGATCTGAGAGCTTCGCTGGCCTTTTGACAGATGAAACAGTCCACTTACAGTGCAGATAGTCCGCCAGGTCCCCACCATTGCAGTACTAGAGAGAGAGGGAGATAAAAGAGAACGACATTAGGAGACATTTGGAAAGTATTCAGACCCCTTCCCCTTTTCCACATTTTGTTACGTTACAGCCTTATTCTAAAATTGATTAAAAAATAAATAAATCCTCATCAATCTACACATAATAACAAAGCAAAAACAGGTTTTTAGAAATGTTTGCAAATACATTACAAATAAAAAACAGAAATACCTTATTTACATAAGTATTCAGACCCTTTGCTATTCCACAAAATGTGGAAAAAGTCAAGGGGTCTGAATACTTTTCCGAATGCACTGTATACAATCAGTAGAGAGCAATACACACTGAGGTTGAATAATTGAAGAAACACAAGTGTAAAACACCACCCTCAATCAGATAGGGATTGATACATAATACTCCTCACTAAAGTGTGTGTGTGTGTGTGTGAGGGGTGGCGCGTAACTGACTGACGCTGATGGTTTAGCATTAATATGAATGAAGCCTGCTCATTGGGTGGGGTAAGTTTGGACAACAGGAGGTCCTTTGACTCCTTTGTGCACCCCTGAAAGGTATCATTTCCCTCTGTAAAGTCCCCTTTACAGACCTACTCATGTCTCCTTTTCACCTCATTTAACACTGATTTACAGAAGTCACATCTCAATAAGTGGTCCAGGTATGACATGACAGTGGGGGGTGGGACATTCCTCTTTTGTCGTCAATTGCTCCTCTATTGTTCCAGCAAGCTAGGGGGAGGCCAATGATATCACATCTGACCATCAGACCAACTCCTTGAATGCGGTTGTACACACACTTAAACATTTATTTCAAAACATATTTTTAAGTGTGTGTACATTATTTACACTTGGGATATCAATTTTCAACAGGATATTTGTTTTTAAACAATCACTGAAGAACACAGGTAAGTGGGGTTCAGCAGGAAACAAGTCCCTTTTAACTTGTTAAACTACTATTATTATCTATGCATAGTCACTTTAACTCTACCTACATGTACATATTACCTCGACTAACCTGTGCCCCCGCACATTGACTCTGTACCGGTACCCCCTGTATATAGCCTCGCTACTGTTATTTTACTGCTGCTCTTTAATTATTTGTATTTTTTACTTATCTATTTTTTACTTAACACTTATTTTTCTTAAAACTGCATTGTTGGTTAAGGGCTTGTAAGTAAGCATTTCACTGTAAGGTCTACACCTGTTGTATTCGGCGCATGTGACAAATAACATTTGATTTGATTTGAAAACCGGAGAAAATAAAACAAGTGCTTTCTGGTCACTATTCTGCATATGTGCCTTTGCGCGCCAATGCTGATGACTGGTCATTTGTCAACAGTCAAGACGCACAACATTTTGGATCTGAAGCACATTACCTCCCGAGTGGCGCAGTGGTCTAAGGCACTGCATCGCAGTGCTAGCTGTGCCACTAGAGATCCTGGTTCGAATCCAGGCTCTGTCGTAGCCGGCCGCGACCGGGAGACCCATGGGGCGGCGCACAATTGGCCTAGCGTCGTCCAGGGTAGGGGAGGGAATGGCCGGCAGGGATGTAGCTCAGTTGGTAGAGCATGGTGTTTGCAACGCCAGGGTTGTGGGTTTGAAAAATTCAAAAAATAATGTATGCACTAACTGTAAGTCGCTCTGGATAAGCGCGTCTGCTAAATGACTAAAATGTAAAATGTAAATATTATACGTTTTTGAGAAAATAATTTGGTGCAATACCATAGGCCTATGTTAGTGACCAAATTGAATAGGCAAAGATATAAATATAAAATAAAAATGGTATATGTAGCCTATTAAAATATATATTAAAAATATGTATTTTTCCCATTCAGCGTCACACTCGCGACCCCCCCCCCCACAAAAAAAAAACAACTTCTTGCAACCGGCAGTTTGAGAACCACTGAGTTAGAGCAGGAGTGTGTGTGTTGAACCTGAAACCAAAACAAGGGCTAAAGACAGAAATGACAACAGAAGCTTACCTCCATGACCAGGTACACAGAACTTGCCGTTTCCTAGAGAGAGACAAACAAACACAAGTCAGAGCTGTGGCAGAAGACAAAAGAAAGAGAAAAACACCAATACCGGTGTCTGGGGTTTTAGCATGTCAACACTAACACACTAACAATAGAAACGTTGTTACTGTGTGTTATGGAGCAGGAGGTGTTGAAGGCACATACATACTTGCGCTTGGTGACATAACTAGATGGTTACTGTTTCACTGAAGTACGAAAGGTAAATTAAAAGAGATGACTACTGTGAACAGGGACACTTGTAGAGAAGGATATTTTCAGTCAGAAGTTGATGTTAGTCAAATAAAAGTCTACCTCACTGAAACTTATGTTCCATCTTATTTGACAAAATCCACTATAATGACTACTGACCTTTCAAGTGGTTTGAGCTCAACCCAGAGGTAAAGAATTAATGACACGTTGCTACTCGCTAGCCTAATTCTCTGGGTCATCCATGCTGAGTTAACAGGGTTAAGGTATGGGCCATGTCTGCTCGGAGGTCACAGAGGCTAATGCAGAACAGGGGTGGTCGAGAGGTCACAAAACCTCCCCCTGTTGTGACAGCTAAAGTGTGAACTAGGCCAAAGCTAAAGGAATTGTCTGAGTCTTCACACTCATTCAGCTAAATGTAAAGAGGATCAATATCAGGGTTCTCTACTACTGCTGCCGCTGCTGCCTTCAGCACAAGAACCACAACAATAGAACTGAGCTCATCGTACAACATATTGAGAGCAAGGATTAGGCCACAGAGCCATATCAAGAGCAAACAACATGGGGGGTGCATGACAAACAAACAGCAAGTTGGCATGTCAGGCTGAGTGTGCATTACAACTAATTGGATTTTGTGTGTGGGGGGGGGGGGGGGGGGGGGCTCGACTTGGCTGACAAAGGCAATATATTGGACCACCAGGGAGGTTCACTGTTAAAGAGAGGGTACAAGTCTGTTGTCTGAAACCACAACAAATGTTCTTCGAGAGAGAGCACAAACAAACAATTAGAGTCATACGCCCGAGTCACGCCGTATTATGCCAACCTCAGTAGCTTGGCTGCTTTTTGCCACTGAAAACATTACTGAGCTCAGATGGGCATTACTGAGCCTAATTTTTACCAACAGCATGTCAGCCATGGCACAGGCCTTACAAAAACAAGACAGTGCAGCCCACTAGAAAAATCCATCACATAGCAACAGATGACTCTGCTCTTTCTCCCTCTCTAGGTCTCTTTCAACAGCCAATCTGAGTAATGGCTCATCCCAGAGTTAACTACTGCTGAGTCAGCGCTTCTGAAGTTGTCTTTTTGGCCATGTTGGAGATTGCAGCAGCAAGCCAGCCACCTGGTTTCCATTGTGCTTTGCCAGACAGGCAGGGCCAGACATACTTGTTTACCCGAGGTGGTTTTGGCTTACTGACCTGGTAACATCTCCCGTTTATGACAACCAGCCTATAACAGAGCACCAACAGTGTCAGCTGTGTAAAATCATGCAGCGCTCCTCCCCAATGCTACGTGCCCAGAGAAGTGTAGGCCTACATGCCAGCCTGGGAGGTGATAAGACTGCCCTGCTCTAAAATCCTGCAGGGGCTGAGATACACAAGATAATAGGGCATATTAACACTTTAGTGATTGATAGAGCTCACCAGATGGAGTGTAGAGTAGGACAATACACTACCCCTCCAATTGGACCCTTTCCAACTAGGTCTCAAACTGTTTGCCAACAAAGTAGGCCTCATGACTTTGGTTAGCTTCCCGTTACACAACCACTGTTACCCTAGCCTAGTTCGTACCCTTGCAAGAGTTTGAGTACTCAAAGTTAACAGTGTTAGGGCTGTCCCTGACCAAGTAGTCTATTCTTTCGACCAATCGATTGGTTGAAATTTTAAAACGTGTATTTTTCCATATACAGTCCTTCTGGAAAGTATTCAGACCCCTTCACTTTTTCCACATTTTGTTAAGTTACAGCCTTATTCTAAAATGGATTAAATAAAAAAAAGTCCTCATCAATCTACACATATTATCCCATTCAGACCCTTTGCTATGAGACTCGAAATTGAGCTCAGGTGCAACCTGTTTCCATTGATCATCCTTGAGATGTTCCTACAACTTGATTGGAGTCCACCGGTGGTAAATTCAATTGATTGGACATGATTTGGAAAGGCACACACCTGTCTATATAAGGTCCCACAGTTGACAGTGCATGTCAGAGCAAAAACCAAGCCATGAGGTCTAAGGAATTGTCCGTAGAGCTCCGAGACAGGATTGTGTCAAGGCACAGATCTGCAGCATTGAAGGTCCCCAAGAACACAGTGGCCTCCATAATTCTTAAATGGAAGAAGTTTGGAACCACCAAGACTCTTCCTAGAACTGGCCGGCCGGCCAAACTGAGCAATCGGGGGAGAAGGGCCTTGGTCAGGGAGGTGACCAAGAACCCGATGGTCACTCTGACAGAGCTCCAGAGTTCCTCTGTGGAGATGGGAGAACCCTCCAGAAGGACAACCGTCTCTGCAGCACACCACCAATCAGGCCTTTATGGTAGAGTGGCCAGACGGAAGCCACTCCTCAGTAAAAGGCCCATGATAGCCCGCTTGGAGTTTACCAAAACGCCCCTAAAGGACTCTCAGACCATGAGAAACAAGATTCTATGATGAAACCAAGATTGAACTCTTTGGCCTGAATGCCAAGTGTCACATCTGTAGAAAACCAGGCACCGCTCATCACATAGCCAATACCATCCCTACGGTGAAGCATGGTGGTGGCATCATCATGCTGTGGGGATGTTTTTCAGCGGCAGGGACTGGAAGACACCTACAGGATCGAGGGAAAGAGGAACGGAGCAAAGTACAGAGAGATCCTTGATGAAAATCTGCTCCAGAGCGCTCAGGACTTCAGACTGGGGCAAAGGTTCACCTTCCAACAGGTCAACGACCCTAAGCACACAGCCAAGACGACGCAGGAGTGGCTTCGGGACAAGTCTCTGAATGTCCTTGAGTGGCCCAGCCAGAGCCCGGACTTGAACACGATCAAACATCTCTTGAGAGACCTGAACATAGCTGTGCAGCGACGCTCCCCATCCAACCTGACAGAGCGGCAGAGAAGAATGTGAGAAAGTCCCAAAATACAGGTGTGCCAAGCTTGTTGTGTCATACCAAAGAAGACTCAAGGCTGTAATCGCTGCCAAAGATGCTTCAATAAAGTACTGAGTAAAGGGTATAAATACTTATTTCCATTTTTAATAAATTATCAAAAATGTCTAAAAAACAGTTTTTGCTTTGTCGTTATGGGGTAGTGTGTAGATTGATGAAAAAAAGTATTTCATCCATTTTAGAATAAGGCTGTAACGTAACAAAATGTGGGAAAAGTGAAGGGGTCTGAATACTTTCCGAATGCACTGTATAGACACCTGTGTTTTAATAAAATCAACTATATATGCATTGAGCTTGTCTGATGCTTTAAGCTCACTATTTGATGAAATAAGACACAAATGACTCAAGAGGGAGCCAGAGATCAAGATAACCAGAATAAAAAAAACTTTACCTGCCCCAACCATCCTTCTCCCGCTCCTACTGGCTTTTTCAGATTCTGCCGTTACTCTCTTGAAGTTGCCAGTAATATGCTACACGAGGAGGTCTCATATGGAATGCCAATTTATCTTACCATTTCTACAAATCAGCGTGCCAGTTATGGTTTTCATCTGCACATTTCCGTGGAACATTTTCATTTAATATATAATAACAACTTTGTATCTCAAAATCAATGACATGTGGTTAATAACAATTATATCCAAATCTAAATGAAAATGATCAACCTAAAAAGTAACTTGTATTGCAATTCCCAACTATGTAAAAATAGCCTATAAAGCCAACAAATAAAAACATTGCAGCCTGCAGGTAGAAAATATCCTGATAAAAACAAATATCCTATAAATCACATTGGCTACACATGGCCTGTCTGCAACGAACTTGAAACATTGTATCAATTATTAACTTGGGCCCGGCCTGAAGCTCCTTGCCACATTGTATAAAATATTCTGGGCCCTCAGTTTCCTGCACCAGTGAGCTTGGGACAGACACAGCTGTAGGCCATTTGTGCAAGGGATAAGAAGTAATCAGGTACGCCTGTTTTAAGACTTTTCCACTGGATCAGAGCATTACATTTTTCCCTTTCAGCGTGAGTGGTTATCGAAAGGGAGAGAGCTGGAAAGATTTTTCAAATACATTGAGGAATTACTGTCATTCTCAATGGATGTAAAAACAGACATTGTTTGCTTGCTGTTTGAGGTGAAGAAAACATTACTTTGAGAAGCTCCACAGCTCATTAGCACATTTATACGCCTACATTTACTCGCAGGCCAGGTAGCCTATAGGCCTACTTCTATGCGTAAATCAGATGCGCGCCCTTACTCAACATTGACAGGAGCACTCCAAACAAAAGACAATGACTAAATTGACAAAACTTGTAAATGGAATGAAATAAACCAAAACTTGTTTCTCACAAGTGTAGCATAGGTTGTGTGCTCTGCAAACAACCTGTCCACTCCGACAATGAGAACGGTAAGAGACTGGAATAGTAATATATTGAATGCATTAACAGCCATTACCGTAACCAAACAAACATTGTAGATTAGAAATGATAGGAATTAACGGTAAATGTACTACTGGTGATATATGTAATGGGGAATTGATAGACACTAACAATCAAACGCAAACAATTCACACAATGAAGTTATGTAACAATGAATGTGCACAAATTGGCGGGAGAGAGCGCATTCTGGAGAGAAACGTGCATTGTGTATCCACACTCCCCTTTTTCTTGGACTGTGCCATCCCTGTGGCCTCCGCAAAGGATTAGTCTCGGCCTCCGCAATGGATTAGTTCGCTGAGATGGGCGCGAATAAGACAGGTGTCTCGTGAGCCATAAAATACATATATATATATATATATATATATATATTTGCTACTGCTCAACAAAAAAAATAATCTTAGTCGACCAAACAATCGACCAGTCGAATAACTGGGGTCAGCCTTAAACCGTGTCATGCTCCTAGTTCCACCCGAATTACATCCTTTCAAGGTCTGACATTCATTAATTGCCAACGTAATTACAAGGATATCAATGCATTGGGCACAATACGATAAATACTGCGGTAGTTTCATTGACCTTCTAGATGACAACATGGTTTCATTAGCTAAATAAATCACATTGCACACATTGACAGCCAGCAAAGCCTGCTGAGATTTCTGCAATGGTAACAGTAAGCCAACAATACCACAGGTGGATAATCTGATATCAGTGTAAAAAGAGAACATAAATGCAGGATGGTTAGAGAGGATCAGGCAGGGACTGGAGCAGGTGATCTTCTGTCCCTGGGGCACAATAGGCGGGAAATCAATGTCTCTGACTTTCAGCCACAAATAGAGGACAACAACAAAAGGAAACATTCTTAATGGCTCTAATAAGTGGTCATTCAGCAGCTGGCTGAGGCTGTGATTGTTAAGCCATCAGTAGAGGCCAGTGGGCTGTTAACTTCATTACTCATTCATAGAGGAAAAATCTCTCACTTCCTTGACACTTAGCTCGATTGGGCATCCATCCAGCCCCCAGACATAGGCAGACTCAGTTTTTTTACTCTTGTGCCTGCCTTGTGCCATCCCCTATCGCCTGTTACATGTGAAGGAAAACGCTTACCTGGTCCAGACAGGTGTAATTACAGTATATTGTGTTGGGTTTTATTTTTCTCATAATTGGATTTGTATGTGATGAATAGCTTGGAAGGAATGCATTGATGATTAAGCATGAAGGGTTTGTACTGGACTGATATAAATTGTTTCACCTAACAAGCTGTGATTAATGTGAGGAGCTGTTTTAGGGAGTAGGGGGAGATAAGAACTTGTGTCTCAAAGTACTAGACCTCACTGCCTCTTTGTATTCTGTGAAACTGTCCTTGAACCTGGCTACAGTGGATTTTGTGTATTCTCGGTGCTGACTCTGCAGGTTATTATCATAGCAACCATGCCTGGCAACAACTGGAGTGCCAAGGAGTTGAGACCAACCCCCGCGCCAACGGATTGGCTGAAATGGAGTCTGGACCACACTCAGTCCTTTGCTCTGGTTGGCCAACAGAAGAGGTGGAAACTTTCTGTCAGAGTATTTGAGAAAGAATCTGTAAACAATAATTTTAGTTCTCTGTCGGCCCTGCGTGGTTTGTCAGTGAGCCCGTATACGAACTTTCATACTTATCATACATACATTTTGCATATAATAAATTAAGCTTGGATTGAAGATCTCTTGATTCTTATTCCAATACCAGATTTGAATTACGCAATCATAACAATTGTTATACTCCTTTGAAATACTGTATCTTGTTGACAGATGGCAGTCTGCCGCAGTCATAAAGACAGTAGGAATAACCTATACTTTTCCTCTCCTCCCTACCACGCCACTCATGTGTGTCACAGAGCCAAAGAGCCCAGTAAACTGCAGCACATACCACACAGACAACTGTGTACCTCACAGGCCTGTTCTTTGTGATAGCTAGCTAGCTAAGTTAACATGTCCTTAGCTGCCCAAGTAAAATGAGCAGGTGTACTAGCTAGTAGCTAGCTACGCACTAGCTAGTTATAATTTTTCTTTTAGGTTGTGTGAGTTAGCTGTCAAGGGGCCACTACTGTGGATGCTAGCTATTAAAGGGTGAGTACTGTAGCTAGCTAAATATAGCTAATGCTATTTGATAAACGTTTTATGTTTGTAGCTGTCTAGTAACAGTCCTATGAAGATAGATATGTGTGCTTGGCTAGTGTTCTGTTATAGCTAGCTAGTTACCTAGCTAAATAATGTGTGTTAGCTTGGCAAACATTAGCATGTAACTGACGTTACTATATAGACGAGAAGGCGGGAAGAGTTTCTGCTACTTGCCATTTAAGGTAAAGTCTCCCTCTTTACTTTTTGTTGTTAAAAATGTTAGTATCACAAACATAACTGTTTTAGTAGGGCATGTCATAATAATGTTGTATGCCATTCCCCTGTTGACCCTCCTTCTGACAGTAGGACCTGCTCCTCTCCATTACCCAACATACAGCCCACAGTAACTTGAATTCTATTTCTATTCTAATGTTACCTAAACCTTAATAAACACAACCAAAAATACAGCATAGAATGTTTAATTACTGTTAGAATGTTGCTTTTAGCGTGTATCGAGGCCCAACACGTCTTATGTTAACTGTTTAGTGCTGGTACAGAGATCATATAATCACTTAACCATGACAATAAACGAAAGCTAAATATTTGTATTATTCAATATTAATATTAATAAATATTCTTACTTGAAAATATAACAGTTGTGTTCTGCACTGTTTATGTTTTTTTTTGTCTTATACAGTGGGGAGAACAAGTATTTGACACACTGCCGATTTTGCAGGTTTTCCTACTTACAAAGCATGTAGAGGTCTGTAATTTTTATCATAGGTACACTTCAACTGTGAAAATCCAGAAAATCACATTGTATGATTTTTAAGTAATTTATTTGCATTTTATTGCATGACATAAGTATTTGATACATCAGAAAAGCAGAACTTAATATTTGGTACAGAAACCTTTGTTTGCAATTACAGAGATCATACGTTTCCTGTAGGTCTTGATCAGGTTTGCACACACTGCAGCAGGGATTTTGGCCCACTCCTCCATACAGACCTTTTCCAGATCCTTCAGGTTTCGGGGCTGTCGCTGGGCAATACAGACTTTCAGCTCCCTCCAAAGATTTTCTATTGGGTTCAGGTCTGGAGACTGGCTAGGCCACTCCAGGACCTTGAGATGCTTCTTACGGAGCCACTCCTTAGTTGCCCTGGCTGTGTGTTTCGGGTTGTTGTCATGCTGGAAGACCCAGCCACAACCCATCTTCAATGCTCTTACTGAGGGAAGGAGGTTGTTGGCCAAGATCTCACGATACATGGCCCCATCCATCCTCCCCTCAATACGGTGCAGTCGTCCTGTCCCCTTTACAGAAAAGCATCCCCAAAGAATGATGTTTCCACCTCCATGCTTCACGGTTGGGATGGTGTTCTTGGGGTTGTACTCATCCTTCTTCTTCCTCCAAACACGGCGAGTGGAGTTTAGACCAAAAAGCTATATTTTTGTCTCATCAGACCACATGACCTTCTCCCATTCCTCCTCTGGATCATCCAGATGGTCATTGGCAAACTTCAGACGGGCCTGGACATGCGCTGGCTTGAGCAGGGGGACCTTGCGTGCACTGCAGGATTTTAATCCATGACGGCGTAGTGTGTTACTAATGGTTTTCTTTGAGACTGTGGTCCCAGCTCTCTTCAGGTCATTGACCAGGTCCTGCCGTGTAGTTCTGGGCTGATCCCACACCTTCCTCATGATCATTGATGCCCCACAAGGTGAGATCTTTCATGGAGCCCCAGACCGAGGATGATTGACCGTCATCTTGAACTTCTTCCATTTTCTAATAATTGCGCCAACAGTTGTTGCCTTCTCACCAAGCTGCTTGCCTATTGTCCTGTAGCCCATCCCAGCCTTGTGCAGGTCTACCATTTTATCCCTGATGTCCTTACACAGCTCTCTGGTCTTGGCCATTGTGGAGAGGTTGGAGTCTGTTTGATTGAGTGTGTGGACAGGTGTATTTTATACAGGTAACGAGTTCAAACAGGTGCAGTTAATAAAGGTAATGAGTGGAGAACAGGAGGGCTTCTTAAAGAAAAACTAACAGGTCTGTGAGAGCCGGAATTCTTACTGGTTGGTAGGTGATCAAATACTTATGTCATGCAATAAAATGCAAATTAATAACTTAAAAATCATACAATGTGATTTTCTGGATTTTTGTTTTAGATTCCGTCTATCACAGTTGAAGTGTACCTATGATAAAAATTACAGACCTCTACATGCTTTGTAAGTAGGAAAACCTGCAAAATAGGCAGTGTATCAAATACTTGTTCTCCCCACTGTATATCTCGAGCTACCTTTTGAATATTTCATGCCTCCTCACAGGCGATTGAAGCGTCCCCAGTGTTGCTTGTTGTTTTGGCCTTGGTCTTTGAATTTACCATCATTTTCTTCCCAAAGATGGCCGATCTTTACTGGGCACAAAAATGTTGTACAAAATTGAGACACTGGCTGGTGACTCATTTCACTACTTTGGAATAGTCAATTTGCTTAACAAACTCTTGAACACCTTTACTCCACACACAGAGATGCGTACAAAGCTCTCCCTTGCCCTCCATTTGGCAAATCTGACCATAACTCTATCCTCCTGATTCCTGCTTATAAGCAAAAACTAAAGCAGGAAGCACCAGTGACTCGGTTAATAAGGAAGTGGTCAGATGACGCAGATGCTAAGCTACAGGACTGTTTTGCTAGCACAGACTGGAATATGTTCCGGGATTCTTCCAATAGCATTGAGGAGTATACCACATCAGTCACTGGCTTCATCAATAAGTGCATCGATGATGTCGTCCCCACAGTGACCGTACGTACATACCCCAACCAGAAGCCATGGATTACAGGCAACATCCGCACTGAGCTAAAGGGTAGAGCTGCTGCTTTCAAGGAGCGGGACTCTAACCTGGACGCTTATGAGAAATCCCACTATGCCCTTGGACGAACCATCAAACAGGCAAAGAGTCAATACAGGACTAAGATCGAATCGTACTACACTGGCGCTGACGCTCGTTGGATGTGGCAGGGCTTGAAAACTATTACAGACTACAAAGGAAAGTACAGCCGCGAGCTGTCCAGTAACACAAGCCTACCAGACAAGTTAAATCACTTCTATGCTCGCTTCGAGGCAAGCAACACTGAAGCATGCATGAGAGCATCAGCTTTTCCGGATGACTACAGTGGGGAGAACAAGTATTTGATACACTGCCGATTTTGCAGATTTTCCTACTTACAAAGCATGTAGAGGTCTGTAATTTTTATCATAGGTACACTTCAATTGTGAGAGACGGGATCTAAAACAAAAATCCAGAAAATCACATTGTATGATTTTTAAGTAATTAATTTGCATTTTATTGCATGACATAAGTATTTGATCACCTACCAACCAGTAAGAATTCTGGCTCTCACAGACCTGTTCATTTTTCTTTAAGAAGCCCTCCTGTTCTCCACTCATTACCTGTATTAACTGCACCTGTTTGAACTCGTTACCTGTATAAAATACACCTGTCCACACACTCAATCAAACTGACTCCAACCTCTCCACACTGGCCAAGACCAGAGAGCTGTGTAAGGACATCAGGGATAAAATGGTAGACCTGCACAAGGCTGGGATGGGCTACAGGACAATAGGCAAGCAGCTTGGTGAGAAGGCAACAACTGTTGGCGCAATTATTAGAAAATGGAAGAAGTTCAAGATGACGGTCAATCACCCTCGGTCTGGGGCTCCATGCAAGATCTCACCTCGTGGGGCATCAATGATCATGAGGAAGGTGAGGGATCAGCCCAGAACTACACGGCAGGACCTGGTCAATGACCTGAAGAGAGCTGGGACCACAGTCTCAAAGAAAACCATTAGTAACACACTACGCCGTCATGGATTAAAATCCTGCAGCGCACGCAAGGTCCCCCTGCTCAAGCCAGCGCATGTCCAGGTCCGTCTGAAGTTTGCCAATGACCATCTGGATGATCCAGAGGAGGAATGGGAGAAGGTCATGTGGTCTGATGAGACAAAAATAGAGCTTCTTGGTCTAAACTCCACTCGCCGTGTTTGGAGGAAGAAGAAGGATGAGTACAACCCCAAGAACACCATCCCAACCGTGAAGCATGGAGGTGGAAACATCATTCTTTGGGGATGCTTTTCTGCAAAGGGGACAGGACGACTGCACCGTATTGAGGGGAGGATGGATGGGGCCATGTATCGCGAGATCTTGGCCAACAACCTCCTTTCCTAAGTAAGAGCATTGAAGATGGGTCGTGGTTGGGTCTTCCAGCATGACAACGACCCGAAACACACAGCCAGGGCAACTAAGGAGTGGCTCCGTAAGAAGCATCTCAAGGTCCTGGAGTGGCCTAGCCAGTCTCCAGACCTGAACCCAATAGAACATCTTTGGAGGGAGCTGAAAGTCCAAATTGCCCAGCGACAGCCCCGAAACCTGAATGGATGTGGACAAGGTCTGTGCTGCAGTGTGTGCAAACCTGGTCAAGACCTACAGGAAACGTATGTTCTCTGTAATTGCAAACACGGGTTTCTGTACCAAATATACTTCTGCTTTCTGATGTATCAAATACTTATGTCATGCAATAAAATGCAAATTAATTACTTAAAAATCATACAATGTGATTTTCCGTCTCTCACAGTTGAAGTGTACCTATGATAAAAATTACAGACGTCTACATGCTTTGTAAGTAGGAAAACCTGCAAAATCGGCAGTGTATCAAATACTTGTTCTCCTCACTGTATGTGATCACGTTCTCCGTAGCCGATGTGAGTAAGACTTAAGCAGGTCAACATTTACAAGGCCGCAGGGCCAGACGGATTACCAGGACGTGTACTCCGAGCTTGCGCTGACCAACTGGCAAGTGTCTTCACTGATATTTTCAACATGTCCCTGACTGAGTCTGTAATAACAACATGTTTCAAGCAGACCACCATAGTCCCTGTGCCAAAGAATAATAATAAATAATAATAATAATAATAATAATATGCCATTTAGCAGACGCTTTTATCCAAAGCGACTTACAGTCATGCGTGCATACATTTCTTTTTTTTTTTTTTGTGTATGGGTGGTCCCGGGGATCGAACCCACTACCTTGGCGTTACAAGCGCCGTGCTCTACCAGCTGAGCTACAGAGGACCACAGAACACTAAGAACACTAAGATAACCTGCCTAAATGACTACCGACCCGTAGCACTCACGTCTGTAGCCATGAAGTGCTTTGAAAGGCTGGTCATGGCTCACATCAACACCATTATCCCAGAAACCCTAGACCCACTCAAATTTGCATACCGCCCCAACAGATCCACAGATGATGCAATTTCTATTGCACTCCAAACCGCCCTTTCCCACCTGGACAAGAGGAACACCTACGTGAGAATGCTATTCATTGACTACAGCTCAGCGTTCAACACCATAGTGCCCTCAAAGCTCATCACTAAGCTAAGGACCATGGGACTAAACACCTCCGTCTGCAACTGGATCCTGGAATTCCTGACGGGCCACCCCCAGGTGGTAAGGGTAGGTAACAACACATCTGACACGCTGATCCTCAACACGGGGGCCCCTCAGGGGTGCGTGCTCAGTCCCCTCCTGTACTCCCTGTTCACCCATGACTGCATGGCCAGGCACGACTCCAACACCATCATTACGTTTTTCCCGACGACACAACAGTGGTAGGTCTGATCACATACAACGATGAGACAGCCTATAGGGAGGAGGTCAGAGACCTGGCCGTGTGGTGCCAGGACAACAACCTCTCCCTCAACGTGATCAAGACAAAGGAGATGATTATGGACTATTGGGAAAAAAAAGAGGACTGAGCACGCCCTCAATCTCATCTACGGGGCTGTAGTGGTACAGGTTGAGAGCTTCAAGTTCCTTGGTGTCCACATCACCAACAAACTATCATGGTCCAAACACACCAAGACAGTCATGAAGAGGGCACGACAAAGCCTATTCCCCCTCAGGAGACATTGGCATGGGTCCTCAGATCCTCAAAAAGTTATACAGCTACACCATCGAGAGCATCCTGACTGGTTGCATCACCGCCTGGTATGGCAACTGCTCGGCCTCCGACCGCAAGGCACTACAGAGGGTAGTGCGTACGGCCCAGTACATCACTGGGGCCAAGCTTCCTGCCATCCATGACCTCTATACCAGGCGGTGTCAGAGGAAGGCCCTCAAAATTGCCAAAGACTCCAGCCACCCTAGTCATAGACTGTTCTCTCTGCTAACGCACAGCAAGCGGTACCGGAGCACCAAGTCTAGGTCCAAAAGGCTTCTTAACAGCTTCTACCCCCAAGCCATAAGACTCCAGAACAGCGAATTATGGCTACCCGGACTATTTGCAATGTCCCCACACCCCACCCCCTCTTTTACGCTGCTGATACTCTGTTTATTATCTACGCATAGTCACTTTAACTCTACCCACATGTACAGTTGAAGTCGGAAGTTTACATACACCTTAGCCAAATACATTTAAAAACTCAGTTTTTCACAATTCCTGACATTTAATCCTAGTAAAAATTCCCTGTCTTAGGTTAGTTAGGATCACCACTTTATTTTAAGAATGTGAAATGTCAGAATAATAGTAGAGAGAATTATTTATTTAAGCTTTTATTTCTTTCATCACATTCCCATGGGTCAGAAGTTTACATAAACTCAATTAGTATTTGGCAGCATTGCCTTTAAATTGTTTAACTTGGGGTCAAACGTTTTGGTTAGCCTTCCACAAGCTTCCCACAATAAGTTGGGTGAATTTTGGCCCATTCCTCCTGACAGAGCTGGTGTAACTGAGTTAGGTTTGTAGGCCTCCTTGCTCGCACACGCTTTTTCAGTTCTGCCCACAAATGTTCTATAGGATTGAGGTCAGGGCTTTGTGATGGCCACTCCAATACCTTGACTTTGTTGTCCTTAAGCCATTTTGCCACAACTTTGGAAGTGTGCTTGGGGTCATTGTCCATTTGGAAGACCCATTTGCAACCAAGCTTTAACTTCCTGACTGATGTCTTGAGATGTTGCTTCAATATATCCACATAATGCCATCTATTTTGTGAAGTGCACCAGTCCCTCCTGCAGCAAAGCACCCCCACAGCATGATTCTGCCACCCCCGTGCTTCACGGTTGGGATGGTGTTCTTCGGCTTGCAAGCAACCCCCTTTTTCCTCCAAACTTAACGATGGTCATTATGGCCAAACAGTTCAATTTTTGTTTCATCAGACCAGAGGACATTTCTCCAAAAAGTACAATCTTTGTCCCCATGTGCAGTTGCAAACCGTAGTCTGGCTTTTTTATGGCGGTTTTGGAGCAGTGGCTTCTTCCTTGCTGAGCGGCCTTTCAGGTTATGTCAATATAGGACTCGTTTTACTGTGGTTATAGATATTTGTGTACCTGTTTCCTCCAGCATCTTCACAAGGTCCTTTTGCTGTTGTTCTGGGATTGATTTGCACTTTTCGCACCAAAGTACGTTAATCTCTACGAGACAGAACGCGTCTCCTTCCTGAGCGGTATGACGGCTGCGTGGTCCCATGGTGTTTATACTTGTGTACTATTGTTTGTACAGATGAACGGGTACCTTCAGGCATTTGGAAATTGCTCCCAAGGATGAACCAGACTTGTGGAGGTCTACAATTTTTGTTTCTGAGGTCTTGGCTGATTTCTTTTCATTTTTCCATGATGTCAAGCAAAGAGGCACTGAGTTTGAAGGTAGGCCTTGAAATACATTCACAGGTACACCTCCAATTGACTCAAATGATGTCAATTAGCCTATCAGAAGCTTCTAATGCCATGACATCATTTTCTGGAATTTTCCAAGCTGTTTAAAGGCACAGTCAACTTAGTGTATGTAAACTTCTGACACACTGGAATTGTGATGCAGTGAATTATAAGTGAAATAATCTGTCAGTAAACAATTGTTGGAAAAATTACTTGTGTCATGCACAAAGTAGATGTCCTAACCGACTTGCCAAAACTATAGTTTGTTAACAAGAAATTTGTGGAGTGGTTGGAAAAATAGTTATAATGACTCCAACCTAAGTGTATGTAAACTTCCGACTTCAACTGTACATATTACCTCAATTACCTCGACTAACCGGTGCTCCCGCACATTGACTCTGTACCAGTACCCCCTGTATTTAGTCTCTCTACTGTTATTTTATTTTACTGCTTCTCTTTAATTATTTGCTATTTTTTATTTATCTATTTTTTACTTAACACTTGTTATTTTTTTTCTTCATAAAAACTGCATTGTTGGTTAAGGGCTTGTAAGTAAGCATTTCGCTGTAAGGTCTACACCTGTTGTATTCGGCGCATGAGGCAAATAACATTTTATTTTATTTGATCAACTGTTCAGAGGAGACTGCATGAATGAGGCCTTCATGGTCGAATTGCTGCAAAGAAACCAATACTAAAGGACACCAATAATAATAAGAAACTTGCTTGGGCCAAGAAACACGAACAATGGACATTAGACCGGTGGAAATCTGTCCTTTGGTCTGATGAGTCCAAATTTGAGATTTTTGGTTCCAACCGCCGTGTCTTTGTGAGACGCAGAGTAGGTGAACGGATGATCTCTGCATGTGTGGTTCCCACGGTGAAGCATGGAGGAGGTAGTGTGATGGTGCTTTGCTGGTGACACTGTCTGTGATTTATTTAGAATTCAAGGCACACTTAACCAGCATGGCTACCACAGCATTCTTCAGCGATACGCCATCCTATCTGGTTTGCGCTTAGTGGGACTATCATTTGTTTTTCAACAGGACAATGACCCAAAACACACCTCCAGGCTGTGTAAGGGCTATTAGACCAAGAAGGAGAGTGATGGAGTGCTGCATCAAATGACCTGGCCTCCACAATCACCCAACCTCAACCCAATTGAGATGGTTTGGGATGAGTCGGATCGCAGAGTGAAGGAAAAGAAGCCAACAAGTGCTCAGCATATGTGGGAACTCCTTCAAGACTGTTGGAAAAGCATTCCAGGTGACTACCTCATGAAGCTGGTTGAGAGAATGCCAAGAGTGTGCAAAGCTGTCATCAAGGCTACTTTGAAGAATCTCAAATATAAAATATATTAGGATTTGTTTAACACTTTTTTGGTTACTACATGATTCAATATGTGTAATTCCATTGTTTTTATGTCTTCACTATTTTTCTACAATGTAGAAAATAGCAAAAATAAAGAAAAACCCTTGAATGAGTAGGTGTGTCCAAACTTTTGACTGGTTCTGTATATCTTTTAGCGAGTCCTGAATATTGTTTAACAATGAATGACCTAGCCAACACATTAGTTGTCTCATTTGTTCAGCACTTTGGACAACTGTATGGTCAGGAATTTATCGTTTATAACATACATGGCTTGGTACAACTGAGCGAAGCTGTCAAAATACATGGACATTTAGATCTGATATCAGGCTTTCCCTTTGAAAATGTATTGGGGAAACTAAAAAGAATGGTCAGAAGGCCACACGGTCCTTTAACTCAAGTGATCCGCCGACTGTCAGAATTTGATAAGTTAAAGTCTAGTTATGTTGATGAAGAAGAGCAGCAAGGAATATCCTGTGCCACAGAGTTTCGCTGGAGTAGTGCATCAGTTCAAGGAGCTGTTGATTGATGGATTAGTCGACAGAACCTCAGAGAGAAATGGCTGTATCAGAATTGATAACAAAGTTTGTTCTGTCCTGAATGTAATTTCTACAGAGGGCAAAGTGTACATTTTGGGTAAAGAATACAGACAAAGTATCCTCTTGACTCCAGGGAGTTAAGAATCTGAAGTTTCTAACCTGTCCTCAAGAATTCAGTGCTTTCAGGTAAAACATCTGCAGAAATATGTGAGGTTGCCACTACATAACGGACATGTGGTTTATCCTCTTTTGCACTCCGTCCTAGGACTGGAACCCGATTCAACTCACTGACGATTCCCTGTAATATATTTTTGTAAGTATACCTACTTTACCTAGAAAAGTGATGTTGCTACTAACTTTGTTGATGGGTGCATATGAGCATATTTAATTTTTAAACATGCTCACATGATCCCATCACATAAATCTTTTTTTAGCTAGTGGTGACTAAAGTTAGCTGAAGTGTGTAATGGTTGTCGGAGAACTATCTAATATAAAGTTGTAAAATAGTGAACTATTCCAATAAAAGCAGTAATATCTGTAATGTACAGTATCATTTTAACCAAATTATTTTGAGTATAAAATACGAGGCTGTCTATTGAGGGATTACATGTTATAATGTACTGATAGTGTTCCTATTTTTGTCTCCCTTTAGGAAATGTATCACATTGTTTTATTTACTGAAACTAACAATTTGGCGGTGGTACCCGCATTGTGGGTCAAAGATGGTGTATGCCTATGGCCTCCCTATAAAATCGATGATGTTGTTAAGGCCGCAAAAACTCAGCAGCAACCTGGAGAGGCATGGATTCGACTCTAGAGGACATACGTCTCCTGGGCCATCAGACTCCAGAAGACACGCCTCTCCTGGGCCATCAGACTCCAGAAGACATAACTCTCTTGGGCCATCAGACTCCAGAAGACACGCCTCTCTTATTTAAACATAGCGAATCGCCAGTTCAGAAAAAAGGCTTTCTTATTTATATTACATTATTTTTACTTTCCGAAAAATACCTCCCATCTTATGTGACAGCTGACGCATACTCTCCTCTCCTTCTTTCATGCGTTGTCTACTCAAGCTGCACACTACCCAGCTTTACATGCTGACCAACACGAGTTTGACAGCTTTTTCTTTTAGGCTTTATTAGTTTGATAATTTGCCAGGTTATTGTTATCTATGCCCTGTGGGTATAGATAAATGAGTTTTTGTTTTTACTGACTGTCAACAGATATACTGCATGTACATGTTATAAAACAGGTGGTAACTTTCCACAAACCTGCCAACCTGTACACATTTTGTGTATTATCTACACAATTTGAAGTCAAAATACGCAACTACGAAAGACAACCCTAAAATACGCAAAAAGAGTTGGTTTCAGTAATTTACAGGGTTTTCAAAATGCTCAATTCTCTTTTCAAAAACGTATAATAGAGATAGATCTGTTTTGGGCTTTCATAATTCCTCTTGGTCTTCAAATACTTTGAAAATAATTAAGTTTACTCTGAAACACGTATACATGTTTCATAATTAGAGGGCAGACCAGGAATTGTTCTCAGCGCAATGACAGTAAAAACATCACTATTGCATGGAGAAGATTGCTGTTCTGTTTGTGTTTATTTATTGTTTCAAAGACTGTAAGACCCTTCATGTTTTTCAGCTCTGCTCCTGAATCTTCTGACAAAGCAGGAAATTATATTAGAACAACTTAGAATATTTTTCTAACCGTTCAAGACCAGAGAGGCAGAAGGGTCCTGCAAGAAGACCTACCTGATGGTCTTTTTCCAGTAGGCAGTGTTCAACAAATGGAACATCTTGATGGGGAGCTGAAGGCCAGCAGAGAGTTTAGGCAAAAGATGGTGAGATCTCTTTTTGCATTTCCATCTCTTGACCTAGTCAGCCATTATAATTATGCTTTAAAAGTTTGTGGTATTATTAGCCGAGACATAACCAATATCCAGATCTGTATGGAGCCTTAGTTATCCAAAACTAAGATAGTGTTTGTGTTTTTGATATTGGAAAAAAACTGTTACTAGTTTTTCAGCAGCCAATAGGCTATTAAAATTAGGTGAATTACTTAATATTGACATAAAATATCCAAATGTTATGGTCACATTTCTGTTGTCTATGTGGTTACAGATTGACTATTTGGGATTGAAAGGTGGCTGTGATGTGAAAGAATGTGTGGCACACATAATCTCCCATGATCTTTCAATGAACTGAAGGAGAATCAATGGAAAGGTGCCCTTGTGCCAACTGCAGCTCAAAGAGATAGTTAATTGTAAGTTAATGTTCTACTGTTGCCAAAGTCCTTCATGAATACTAGAAAGCATCGAAAGAAACATCTAAATAAACCAATTATTCTTTATTCCCCAATTTTCATTTAAAGCTGCGGTGAGGAGAAACCGGCTCACGTCCGATGCAACCGACAAAGTGGGAAAAAGCGTCAAAAGATGGTTCCATCTGTCAGGGGATCGAAATGGTGGTCGCAAGGAAAGTAGACAAAGAAGGGAGAGGTTGGACAATATTTAGATACTCTTGGTGGGGTTCTGATCCAATACTACAGCATAAACCCTACATTTGTAACGGGGGGGTTCTCTGGTGTTAGTTGCAATTAAGTTTAGTTAGTTAGTTAGTTGCAATTAAGTTAAGTTAGTTGCAATTAGGATCAGCTGCGCTGGGGAATCTAGCTCGTATTTTTATTATATTTTTACCAAGTGATCAGATGACGATAGTAGTGGTCAATTTTCATTACAAATATGTTGTCATTAAGCCGGACAAGTGTTTTTTTGCACCATCAATGTTGCTGTCTTAGAGACTAGTTTCTGTTACAATGTTTTCAGTGTTCTGATGTGGCCCTGTTTATAGGGCTTGTTGTAATTTGCAAGTCATGTTTCTATTTTGTCTTTACAAGACTCCTTTGGGCAACAATCATTTAAGATTTGAGCTAGTTTTAAAACAATGTGTGTAAGAGTGTTAGCTGTGTTGCCACTGCATAACTTTAATGTTATGTATCAATGCACTTGTATGTTATGGTGTATGATTGAGTAAGCTAGCATGCACAAACTAGACTTTAGTACATTACATTATACAGTACAGTATGTTCTTTATTGTGCTCTACTATACAAATTAAAATAAAATTTCAGTATTTAAGACCCTAATCATATAAATGCCATGTTATAGAAGGGTGAATAATTTTTTTGAAATATCACTAGGTTTTGAGTAACTTACCCGCAGCAGCAGTTGTCTTCCTGAGCATCTTCCCGAGATGGAAACAGTAACAAACACTCCAAAACACACAAATATGTACTTTTACAAGCTGCAAAGTTCTCGTTATCATGGTGCAGGTCTGTAGATGTTGTAGAAATGAACATTTTGTAATTCTAAACTTTATCTGCAATGATCTGTGGCGGTAAGTTTTGCCGTGTTGAGACAATATCGGACATAAGTGCGCAAACTTCCATGTTTGCGCATGAACGTGCAAAGTTTCAAATGACACAATATTTGTTTCTACAACATCTACAGACCTGCACCATGATAACAAGGTCTTTGCAGCTTGTAAAAGGACGTGTATGTTTTATTTAACCTTTGTTCGTGTTGCCAACTTGCACCAAATTTCCAGAAGATGCTCAGGAAGACGAACGCTGCTTCATGTAAGTTACTCAACCTAGTGAATGTTTTTTTTCAAGTGTCTTCACCCCTTTATAAAATGGCATTTATATGATAAATACAGATTAGTGTCCTAAATACGGAAATTGTCCTTCAACTGCTGTAATTTGATTTCCCAACTTGTGAATCAGATTGTTACTTGGTCCTGTCCGGACCAACCAAATGTGGGGTTGTAGATGCTCACTGTCAGGGCTGTTGCAAACTTAGTTAGCTAGCTAGCTAACTAACTAAGTTGCATTTTCATACTTTTTTGTACTGGTGTCCCGTGGGATAAGTGTTTGGCACCATCCATGTTGCGGTGTTACTTAAGCCCTTACTTATACCTGGTTATCATTTGTCCTGCACATTGTCTGTGTGCCCACATTTTTAGACAGGTGTACATGACTAAAAGACGCATTGTGGTCTGACTGTGATCAGATCTTATAGGTGTAGGCTAAATGGACAAGATCAGGATGAAGGATGCATGTTAGAGGCAGGTATACAGGGCTTAAATACATTTTTGTCACAATGTTTTGTGATGTGTTCTAATGTGGCTCTGCTTAGTGGCTCAAACATCCTGCAATAAATGTTGGTAAATTGGTAATCTTTTTTTTCTTCTTATGTGTTTTACGGGTGAAGTAATCCAAAAGTAACTGAAAGTAATCAGATTACGTTACTGAGTTTAGGTAATCCAAAAACTACGTGACTGATTACAATTTTAGACAGGTAACTAGTAACTGTAACGGATTAAATTTAAAAAGTAACCTACTCAACCCTGGTTGTAAGACGTGTATCTTTTGAAGCTGCTCTAGTGTTCACGGTTGCTAATGCTTTCATGTGTAGGACCATGAATAACAATAAAAATGTAGAGAATTGGCTAACTATTTTAGAGATGCACAAAAATAAACAGGCCTATTTACAGTGGGGAAAAAAAGTATTTAGTCAGCCACCAGTTGTGCAAGTTCTCCCACTTAAAAAGATGAGAGAGGCCTGTAATTTTCATCATAGGTACACGTCAACTATGACAGACAAATTGAGGAAAAAATATCCAGAAAATCACATTGTAGGATTTTTTACGAATTTATTTGCAAATTATGGTGGAAAATAAGTATTTGGTCACCTACAAACAAGCAAGATTTCTGGCTCTCACAGACCTGTAACTTCTTCTTTAAGAGGATCCTCTGTCCTCCACTCGTTACCTGTATTAATGGCACCTGTTTAAACTTGTTATCAGTATAAAAGACACCTGTCCACAACCTCAAACAGTCACACTCCAAACTCCACTATGGCCAAGACGAAAGAGCTTTCAAAGGACACCAGAAACAAAATTGTAGACCTGCACCAGGCTGGGAAGACTGAATCTGCAATAGGTAAGCAGCTTGGTTTTAAGAAATCAACTGTGGGAGCAATTATTAGGAAATGGAAGACATACAAGACCACTGATAATCTCCCTCGATCTGGTGCTCCACGCAAGATCTCACCCCGTGGGGTCAAAATGATCACAAGAACGGTGAGCAAAAATCCCAGAACCACACGGGGGGACCTAGTGAATGACCTGCAGAGAGCTGGGACCAAAGTAACAAAACCTACCATCAGTAACACACTACGCCGCCAGGGACTCAAATCCTGCAGTGCCCCCTGCTTAAGCCAGTACATGTCCAGGCCCGTCTGAAGTTTGCTAGAGTGCATTTGGATGATCCAGAAGAGAATTGGGAGAATGTCATATGGTCAGATGAAACCAAAATATAACTTTTTGGTAAAAACTCAACTCGTCGTGTTTGGAGGACAAAGAATGCTGAGTTGCATCCAAAGAACACCATACCTACTGTGAAGCATGGGGGTGGAAACATCATGCTTTGGGGCTGTTTCTCTGCAAAGGGACCAGGACGACTGATCCGTGTAAAGGAAAGAATGAATGGGGCCATGTATCGTGAGATTTTGAGTGAAAACCTCCGTCCATCAGCAAGGGCATTGAAGATGAAACGTGGCTGGGTCTTTCAGCATGAAACAGAAAACGTTTGACCTGTGCCATTGCCAACAAAGGGTATATAACAAAGTATTGAGAAACTTTTGTTATTGACCAAATACTTATTTTCCACCATCATTTGCAAATAAATTCATTAAAAATCCTACAATGTGATTTTCTGGATTTTTTTTTCTCATTTTGTCTGTCATAGTTGATGTGTACCTATGATGAAAATTACAGGCCTCTCTCATCTTTTTAAGTGAGAGAACTTGCACAATTGGTGGCTGACTAAATACTTTTTTTCCCCACTGTAAGTGATAATGCCCGAGAAGCCGGTGTTTGGAGTGCCAAATACAACGGGTTACCAACATATTCAAATAATGGTTAACATATTTTAATTAAAAACATTATTTTGATTAATTAATTAATACTATTTCATTCTTCCACAAGATATAGTCCCGACACAAATCTAGGGTTGCTACCCAAGCCGGCTGGTCGTTCGTTCTATCGGTTCGGTTGCCAGAGAGACGACCCAGTCATTCAGTCTTTTTGTTATGTATCTATGGACCCAGCCATTTGTTCTAAATGTTCCATTGCCATACTGGCTGGCAACGTTCTTATCCCTTGCTTGCTAGCTAGCCAACTACGGCTAATTTCCAGTCACGTCAAACAGTGCAGCCAGAATAACAACAAATTAGCTGCATTTGCACTTGTTTAAGCTGTTTTCTAGTTACATTTATTTGGATAGATCCATAACAATGAGCTAATGAGGCACAATTTCGCCTGGCATAGAAAATGTGCTCTCTCATCAGGACACTGTTGTTCAGAGGAGCTAGCCAACAACACAGCTAACACAATCACTTCAAACTAAAGCTGGAAAGACTGCAAACTAGCTGCACTTCGTTTCTTTTACCTTTTTTCAATTGAAATTTATTTGTATATGTCCATAAAAATTATGCCAGCTGATTCATGATTTCGACTGGCTGAGAAACGCTGCCTGCCAGTCTGTCTCGTCCCGACACCCGACACATTCATTACTATGGGACAGCTGGAGATCGAATTTGAATATTGAAACAATGTTGCAAATGTCGGAGAGACAGACAGCAGGGTTTATACAAATCTCTGCTGTTGAAAACTAAATGTTAGTCTAAAAGAAATGTGAGATAATGTCTAGATGCTTTTTATAGTGGAGATCAAGTTTATAAATTGCCTGGCTGGGCTGATGAGACAGTGGATTGCGCAGTCAGATGGAACAGAGTAAATAGGCATTTTAACGTCATAGATTTAGCCGGTGGTAACTTGCGAAATAGACACCAGCTGGAATGCAGTTTTAACCAATCAGCATTCAGGATTAGTGCCACCTGTTGTATAACGGTTGATAAATGAATTGTACAGAAAAGCTCAGTACAGAACAACAAACTTGTGTAACAACCAGCAAGTAATGCAACAAAGATGACATGAAACAAAAGTGGGTAAAAAAATGCATTTCGAATAGTTAACCTAACTTCAGTTTATGTGACAAAACAAGTGTAGAGAATCATTGTACCATACAAACAGCTGTGAAATATATTTTCAATAACCCAAAATATTTATTTTCAGCTGTTTGAAGCTGGTGTACAAAACCCAAAGTAAAAGATGGCAAAATGAAACTTAAGACCGGGAAGCATAGAAATAGCGCACACAGAACAGATCTACCGCTTCAGACTTGGTTTCAATGCGAATGACAGATCTATAACTCCTATTTATGTGTGAATTTGGTTGGGTCGTCCAAAAAGTTACATGTTGCAGCTTCCAAATTCACATACAAATGTGAGTTATAGATCTGTCATTCTCATTGAAAGTAAGTCTAAGAAGGGGTAGATATGTTCTATGTGCGCTATTTCTATGCTTCCAGTTCTTAAGTCTACTTTCGGTTTTGACACCTGCTTCAAACAGCTGAAAATACAATATTTTTGGTTATTGACAATATATTTCACAGCGGTTTAGATGGTACAATGATTCTCTACACTTGCTTTGTCACATAAACTGAAATTAGGCGAACTATTAGAATTTTAGCAACCAGGAAATGGCGGAGCGATTTCGGCATATTGCACCTTTAAGGATTTGGCTTTATACATACCTGAAAGTCATGTAATGCAACAATGTTCTCATGTTTTAGTTCCTGGGGAAAATAAATGGGAAATGTTTGTTCTTTGCAACAACAAAAAACAATGCAAGTTTACAGCTATTCAAATGGAAAGTCTTACTGTATACAATGTATCGAAAATAAAACTGGTTGCCTTACCTTGAGTATCTTGATCTCTTTCCCCAAAAGGGTCTGAGATTTTGCCAAGTTTTTCTTGTTTATGCATTTCACAGCCACCTCCCAGTCATGTTTCTATAGACAAATAAAAATAATTATGAACAATTATAATACACATTCTGCCTAATGTTTTCTGGGTGCATGTAATGAATGCTTATAGGTGAAAGGCATGGAACATAAGTAAGTGGTAAGGTAGCCTACAATAAAGCATTGTGTTCCTTTTTAATTTTTTTGTCTTGGGCTGTTGGCGGTAGGTACACTCGATTCAGCTGCCCTGCGCGCCGGGTAGGAGAATTGTTGCCATTTTGAACCATTTCATGTGTCTGAGGGTACAAACTCTGCCTTCCCGGCAGGCCCAGAGAGCAAATCAAGTGCACTATAGGGCTACCGCTGGCCAATCAGATGGCTCAGATTACCATGTCTGCAGTAACGTAGCAGGCATAAAAGAAAGCTACAGCAAAGTTGATACTCAGATTTCAAAACGTATAAAACCATGACTAGAGAGAGACTGTCAACAAATACAGCAAAGAGATGCTGTTTTTATGTTTAAGTTCTTTAAGCACTGTCAACAAAGTGTTGACAAGTATTCAGACCCCTTCACTTTTTCCACATTTCCACTCCCTGTGGGAGTCATGTGCCTTTTACTGAGGAGTGGCTTCCGTCTGGCCACTCTACCATAAAGGCCTGATTGCTGGAGTGCTGCAGAGATAGTTGTCCTTCTGGAAGGTTCTCCCATCTCCACAGAGGAACTCTAGAGCTCTGTCAGAGTGACCATCGGGTTCTTGGTCACCTCCCTGACCAAGGCCCTTCTCCACCGATTGCTCAGTTTGGCCGGCCGGCCAGTACTAGGAAGAGTCTTGGTGGTTCCAAACTTCTTCCATTTAAGAATGATGGAGGCTACTGTGTTCTTGGGGACCTTAAATGCCACAGAATTTTGGTGGTACCCTTCCCCAGATCTGTGCCTCGACACAATCCTGTCTTGGAGCTCTACAGACAATTCCTTTGACGTCATGGCTTGGTTTTTGCTCTGACATGCACTGTCAACTGTGGAACCTTATATAGACAGGTGTGTGCCTTTCCAAATCATGTCCAATAAACTGAATTTACCACAGGTTGACTCCAATCAAGTTGTAGAAACATCTCAAGGATGATCAATGGAAACAGGATGCACCTGAGCTCAATTTCGAGTCTCACAGCAAAGGGTCTGAATACTTATGTAAATAAGCCATATCTGTTTTTTATTTGTAACAAATTTACGTTACATTATGTGTGTAGATTGCTGAGGACTTTTATTTATTTAATCCATTTTAGAATAAGGCTGTAACGTAACAAATTGTGGAAAAAGTCAAGGGGTCTGAATACTTTCCAAAAGCACTGAAAGCCATAAAATGCACATTCTTCCTATTTCCACTCAGCGCTACAAAAAGCACTGCAGCAGTAATGAATGAGTAGGAAAGTGTATCTGTAGGCTTGCTTGTTGTTATTATTAGCGGCTTGGGTCTTTTTTAATATTGAGAAATATTTCACTGTCTCTGTTCATAGGAGTAACAACATGAATTTGTGCTTGAGGCAGAAATAATGCGGTGCGACTCAAGTTTTGCCATCAGCTGGAAGATAGTGTCCCTTTTTGGTCAGTGTCAGTGGAGGAAAGGGAGAGCGGAGGGATGTTGAGAGGCAGACCCTCAGATGCAGGTACCATCAGCCCAGTAACATTAAAATGGCCTGAACAACAATATGCGGTGTTAATGTATTGGGCCTACAGCTTACTGCACAAACCTCATTACTACAGTACTGTTTTTAATTGGTTAATGTTGCATAGGCTTATGTTTTTTAAGTTATCTGAGCGGTACATCTCAGCTTGCATTTTGACTCGAAGTGATCTTGACTCAGAAAAGGTTGGTGACCACTGTTCTAGAGTTTTCCCTGTTAATACTATCAACGTTTCCCTTTACTGTGGCAATTGTGATCGAATCAACGCAATATTAACCACTTTTAATGGAACATATCAAAACAAACTATGCAAGAGATTTTGTTATAGGCAGAACGTATCGGAGTAGGATTCTATTGAATTGACACGCGCTACTGGTACACAGACCGGTGCGGCATAAACAATCAGAGCTGCAGTAGGCCTATATGCAAACATCCATATATGGATCTGTGCCATTTACTTTGAACTGGACTATGTTCACAGCATGAGCGGTCGTGAATAGATGCGGTTGTTTTTAGATCAAATCGAGAGCTGCATGTAGCCATGTGTGCACATTTTTGTTCATATCCTTTGCTAGTTAGTGAGTTATTAGTACAGTTATAGATCATTTGTAGTCAGCAAAAGGGGAGTGATTGCTTCCTACAACTAGGGCTATTACGGTGAGTCACATGTCATGATGGCAGTCAAATACCACATGACCATTTAATCACGGTAATTAGGCTTCTCCAAGCTCTGATGCTGCTGATGGTCATTAGTAGCCTACAAAAGTTGCTAACTGCCTGGTACTCAGCACTCCATTGTCCCGCTAATCACTCTTGACATTAATGCAAATGTAATCGGAAATCTAATCAAACACTTCATGAGAGCCCATGAGCTCATGTTGCGCAACATTTCTATAGGCTATGCAATTGTGTGAGAAAACAGAGTGATGGCCTCTATTAAAAACAGGAGGATCCCATCAGCTTTCTGTAGGCTAGGCCTACTATATTTATTTCTCAACTTTCCTAATATTAAATACATTGCTTCTCTTTACAACAGGAGTATAGCCTACCTGGCTGGCATGAAAATGGAACACGGGAAAAGCGTCCTTCATTCGCTATTTAAGTACATAGATGACATGTCTTTTTTCCCCCTGCCCCTAGTTTGGGGAAGATAATTTTCACCATAAAAATGTACCTTTATAATAAAAGCATTACATCCATAAATCGCATTTGTGGTCACTTTTGAGAATGGTATTTTCCCGCTAATGGAACATTCACGCTTATAGCCTACTGCCATGTGCGCATTACTGCATAATGTGAAGAAATAGCCTAATAGTTTATCAACATTTTAAGCAAAACGTTCTGATCTGTTGAGCCAGCCTCATTGCTTAAAAACGTTTTGGGGAATGCTAGTGGTTGTATTAATTTGGGATCTATCCCATCCCACAACTGTCCCAGACTATGTTTGGAATATTTATTTCTCGCACAGAATTGAATAGGTCAACTTTTTTAGCACGGGGGATAGTAGATTGACATAGGCTAGTGCTTTTGCTGTTCGTTAGGCCTACTCATCTTGTTGGCTGACGAAAAGTAAATGTGGACAGTTCTTCTAATATCTTCAATATGCGCCTCGGAATTGGATAAGGATGCGCGCAGTTGCGTCCCGATGTGTCTGTCTTCACTTGTAGCCTGTGAGAAAGACCTGATCGTTATGGAGAGCCATTTGAGTGAGAGGTGCTTTGGAGCATGCCGCCGGGAGAAGGAAATTATAGTTATTATATTCAGCCCAAGGGCACAACGGCCACTGGCCGCAAAAGGCATGGATTCTTTTAGGGGGCATTACAGCCACACAAAGGGGATGCCGCCAGGAAATTTGAGGCATTATCAAGAGCTTGTCAAATTGTGAATGAGAGACTGATGAAGTGTGTGCAGCCTGCGCAAGAAACAAAGCAGAGTTCATGCCTTTCATGCAACTTTTTTCAAATCATCATTAGAGTTGCATCATACAGCCTTAGAATTTATTAAAAATCAAAACATACAGCCCAACATTTGTATCACAACTAAAGTTACATAAATAACTCTAAATTAAGCATATATGAGTCCCTGTTTCTTTGTTAACTGCTCAACACAGAATAGTAACAACATTCAGTGGAATTAATAAGGTAGGCCTGGCTTTCCATTTTCTCCATAAACCAGAATCCTCCCTCCTCAGCATAAACTATGTTGTTGTTGGACAAACATGTCTCAACATGCCATTGTGATCAATGGTCAAGTTTGGACTTTTGGAATAGACAAAAGCCCCCTAAGCTAGATGTTCGACCATCCCCATCAAACACACCCACCCACCAAAACTGTGAAAGACCAATATTGTAATTTAGGTTCATAATGCACTTGTAATAAATTATTACGCATATATTTCACCTGCAAATGGCTGTACATATTTTTCATCCTCAACCCAGATGATTGCATCTTTCAGCTGGCATGGCCAAATTAAGGTCGTACGACAGTATAAAAATGATAACAATGCAGACGCAAATATTTATTTTGGATAATAGCTAAATTGACACAATCTAGATTTGTAAAAGATTAACACAAAAACATTGCCACATCGTTCCCTCACCTCTCTATTCCTGCCTTTGAACACCACCGCAAATGCACCGTGTCCTATCAAATCCTTCCTGCTGAACTCGAATTTCCCCACGGTCTCCATCGCTCCAGAGCCTCGGAGTTTTACATTGAAGTAAAATGACAAGCGTTGCACGGTCGCATATATCCTCTCTCGGATGTCCCTTTATCCTCCGTGAAGTCGGGGCAGCAGGAAAGTTCACCCCGTCTTTCGATTGCCATGAACTGCCTTCCTAAGAAAGAACGACTTTCTTCTCTCATGTTGGTAACGAATGGAAAGGAGTCAGCCTGCTCCTTTCAACAATATACGAGTCCCATCTTTTTTTGTTTTGGTAGCTAGCTAGCTAGCTAACACAACTGACGCAGTGTTTACAAAGACACAATGCCCCAATAGCAATGTAGGCTAGCTTACTGCTAGCAAAAAAATATCCACCTTAAAAACAGAAGGCAAGCCTCTGTGTTTTTGTTTGTATACAGCGGAAATCGTTGGCTCCGTTGCAACACGTTCAATAATGTGTTTTCATTTGTTCCAACGCAAGTCCATAACATTTATGCAAGCGGCATATATTTAGTTATATTTTCAATGGGCTTGAGTAGCTAATAGTTCCAGCCCCCCCCCCAGTGGAATCCTCGTATCGATGATGGTCTCAACAAGGTCAGTGCTAGCCTTCAATTGCTCTCCAAGCCCCGCAATGTTACGCACGCGCACAAAGCTACAGCTGTATTTTTTTTTACTTCAAGGTAAGGGTGGTGTCACATCAGCGTGCTGTTGTTTTTGTTGGCCCACTCTTCTGCATGCAACCACTTAGACTAGACATATGAACTGGACAGCAAAGTAAAGAATAGGACCCTAACCTACAATTGGCTGACATCAACAGAAATGGCCTGTTATCTTTGATAGCAGAACTGATGTAGAGTGTTATTATGGCCCAAGTAAACGCACAAATTGTATGGAATCTTTTATAGCCTATACACATTTTTGGGGAAGTGGAATAACATGATGAGTGTTTGTATGATGTTCTCATGAGAACAGGTATGGGCTGAGTCAATCATTAACTGTCTTTAGTTGAAACCAAGTTTACGTCTCTCTACTGGCACCATGTGTTATAGATTAGTATTGCATGAGGGTCATGCAAGTGACAAACCAGACAGGACACATAATTTAGCAGACAATTACAGGAGCAATTAGGGTTAAGGGCCTTGCACAACAGCCTGGTCTCATAGACTAGACATAACATAGTAAATGTAAATCCAGGATGCTCAAATTAGTATGGTAGGTTACGTTTGGTATGGTTACATACCTGTTAAGACAGAAGGTTACTTAAGGCAAAAACGAAAGGAGGGTGGTTGGTTGGGGTGGATGGGTGGGCAAATAATGTGAACGTCCAGCAACAGGTTAGGGTTAGCTAAAAGGGTTAGGGGAAGGGTTAGCTAACATTCTAAGAAGTTGCAAAGTAGCTAAAAAGTAATAAGTAGTGGGCCTCTTGTTGCTCAGTTGGTAGAGCATGGCGCTTGCAACGCCAGGGTTGTGGGTTCGATTCCCACGGGGGGCCAGTATGAAAAATGTATGCACTCACTAACTGTAAGTCGCGCTGGATAAGAGCATCTGCTAAATGACTAAAATGTAAATGTAAAGTTACTTATTAGCTAAAATGCTAAAGTTGTCCGTGATGAGATTCGAACAAGCAACCTTTGGGTTGCTAGACATTACAAAGGTTGCGTGTTTGAATCTCATCGAGGACAACTTCAGCATTTGAGCTAATTAGCAACTTTGCAACTACTTACTACTTTTTAGCTACATAGAATGTTGGCTAACCCTAACCCTAACATTAACCCTTTTAGCTAACCCTCAACCTAACTCCTAACCTTAACCCTAGATAATGTTAGCCAGCTAGCATTAGGCACCTAGCTAACGTTAGCCACAACAAATTGGAATTCGTAACATATTGTACATTTTGCAAATTATTGTACAATCGCAAATTCATAACATATCGTATGAATTGTAATTCGTAACATATTATATGAAATGGATATCCACAAATGAATACATATCATACTAAATGGAGTGTTTCGGATTTACGTACAGAATAACCTGAAATCCTCTGAGACCAGGTTGTGCTCAAGGGCATGTCAACATATTTTTCACCTAGTCGGCTTGGGGATTCAAACCAGCGACCTTTCGGTTATCGGCCCAACGCTCCTAACCGCTAGACTACCTGACACATCTCCCACATTGTCTGTGTATTATGCCATACATATTATAGTTTTTAATATGAATATTGAATATTCATATATGAATATTGAATAAGAACATGTAAGAAAGGGCCATTACTATGAACACTATCCGCAAGCCTATTAAAATGTGAGTATGCGCTGTCCTGAGTGTTCTATCATGGCTACAAAACATAATGTAGGCTAATAATGAGGCTTGACATCACAATAGAATAGAATGTGAGAATATAATGTTGTCTACTCTGCAGTAGATTGGACAGTGTTTTTCCTTGAAGGAATTTGAGGAGGCTACGTAGAAGACAACACAGACTCAAATAACATAGAGGACAGGACATAGAGAACAAAACATAAAGAACAGCGGCCTACTGCAGATAAAGTTAGCTCATGTCGACATTCGTTTTCCATTCTTTTAAAAACAAACACCAGAAAGTACAACCCACTGGGCACAGAGGTCAATTCAACGTCTATTCCACATTGGTTCAACGTAATTTCATTGAAATGACGTGGAAACAACGTTGATTCAACCAGTGTGTGCCCAGTGGGAAACCACTTGTGAACCAAATAATGTATCGGTTAATAATCTTTATTTTGTACATATAAAACAAACAAATCAAAAGTAGACTAGGCTAGGCTAGTTATTATGGGTGCTTAGAGGGCACAGTCAGAATCTACCTACAACATGATGTATTACAGTAGCCTAATGTCCTGAGACGAGTTTCCTATCGTCAATCTTATGCAACTTTCATCTCAGCACAGCAAGTTGGATGTGCGATTCAACGCATACAGTACAAGGGTGAAGAAACGATAAGCTACTAAATGGAATGTGGAAGCATTTCAAGTAGAATGAGATCAATTGCAGTGTGGTTATTAATGATGATAATGATCTAGGCCTAATTATCTAGTTTAGGCTTCTACTAAATTATCCCATTAGTCTATCTTGTCATTATTAATTTGTTTCATAGGCTAATTTGTGTAAAAGTATAAATATGGTCAGTAAAGCAAGTTCCAGCTCTGTGGTGGTCACATGTACAGTCGTGGTCAAAAGTTTTGAGAATGACACAAGTATTTGGTCTTCACAAAGTTTGCTTCTTCAGTGTTTTTAGATATTTTTGTCAGATGTTACTATGGTATACTGAAGTATAATTACAAGCATTCCATAAGTGTCAAAGGCTTTTATTGACAATTACATAAAGTTTATGCAAAGAGTCAATATTTGGAGGGTTGACCCTTCTTTTTCAAGACCTCTGCAATTCGCCCTGGCATGCTGTCAATTAACTTCTGGGCCACATCCTGACTGATGGCAGCCCATTCTTGCATAATCAATGCTTGGAGTTTGTCAGAATCTGTGGGTTTTTGTTTGTCCAACCGCCTCTTGAGGATTGACCACAAGTTCTCAATGGGATAAAGGTCTGGGGAGTTTCCTGGCCATGGACCCAACATTTTGATGTTTTGTTCCCAGAGCCACTTAGTTATCACGTTTGCCTTATGGCAAGGTGCTCCATCATGCTGGAAAAGGCATTGGTCGTCACCAAACTGTTCTTGGATGGTTGGGAGAAGTTGCTCTCGGAGGATGTGTTGGTACCATTCTTTATTCATGGCTGTGTTCTTAGGCAAAATTGTGAGTGAGCCCACTCCCTTGGCTGAGAAGCAACCTCACACATGAATGGTCTCAGGATGCTTTACTGTTGGCATGACACAGGACTAATGGTAGCGCTCACCTTGTCTTCTCCCGACCAAGCTTTTTTCCGGATGCCCCAAACAATCGGAAAGGGGATTCATCAGAGAAAATGACTTTACCCCAGTCCTCAGCAGTCCAATCCCTGTACCTTTTGCAGAATATCAGTCTGTCCCTGATGTTTTTCCTGGTGAGAAGTGGCTTCCTCGCTGCCCTTCTTGACACCAGACCATCCTCCAAAAGCCTTTGCCTCACTGTGTGTGCAGATGCACTCACACCTGCCTGCTGCCATTCCTGAGCAAGCTCTGCACTGGTGGTGCCCCGATCCCGCAGCTGAATCAACTTTAGGAGACCGTCTTGGCGCTTGCTGGACTTTCTTGGGCGCCCTGAAGCCTTCTTCACAACAATTTAACCTCTCTCCTTGAAGTTCTTGATGATCCGATAAATGGTTGATTTAGGTGCAATCTTACTAGCAGCAATATCCTTGCCTGTGAAGCCCTTTTTGTGCAAAGCAATGATGACGTCACGTGTTTCCTTGCAGGTAACCATGGTTAACAGAGGAAGAACATTGATTTCAAGCACCACCCTCCTTTTAAAGCTTCCAGTCTGTTATTCTAACTCAATCAGCATGACAGAGTGATCTCAAGCCTTGTCCTCATCGACATTCTCACCTGTGTTAACGAGAGAATCACTGACACGATGTCAGCTGGTCCTTTTGTGGCAGGGCTGAAATGCAGTGGAAATGTTTTTTGGGGATTAAGTTCATTTTCATGGTGGACTTTGCAATTAATTGCAATTCATCTGATCACTCTTCATAACATTCTGGAGTATTTGCAAATTACCATCATAAAAACTGAGGCAGCAGACTTTGTGAATATTAATATTTGTATCATTCTCAAAACTTTTGACCAGTGCCTTCAGAAATTATTCACACCCCTTGACTTTTTCCACATTTTGTTGTGTTACAAAGTGGGATTAAAATGGCTTTAATTGTCTTTTTTTGTCAACGATCTACAACAAATACTCTGTTATGTCAAAGTGAAAAATAAATGAAATAGATATAATTATTAATGGAAAATAGATTAGATAAGTATTCTACCCCCTGAGTCAATACTTGTTAGAATCACCTTTGGCAGTGATTACAGCTGTGAGTCTTTCTGGGTAAGTCTCTATGTGTCACGCCCTGGCCTTGAGAGGCCGGTCGTCTTTAGTTGGTTTGGTCAGGGCGTGAGAATCTATGCTAGAAATTCTATGTTTATGTTCTAGGTATTGTATTTCTATGTTTGGCCGGGTGTGATTCCCAATCAGAGACAGCTGTCGCTCGTTGTCTCTGATTGGGGATCATATTTAAGTAGCCTGTTTGCCTACCTTAGTTGTGGGAACTTGTTCCGTGTTGGCTTGTATGTGTATAGCCGGAGGACATCACGGTACGTTGTTTATTGTTTTGTTGTATGTTTATTGAGTAAATAAACATATTCGCATACCACGCTGCACCTTGGTCTGACCCGTCTCTCAACGATCGTGACAGAAGATCCCACCAAAAACGGACCAAGAAGCGTGCCCAGGAGCAGCAGACACCCTGGACACAGGTGGGGAAGAGTTTTTGGACATGGGAGGAGATTTTGGCAGGTAAAGGACCCTGGGTAAAGGGGGAGGCCCAGGCAGGAGATGAACACAGAAGGCGCCGGCCGAGGAGGAAGCCCGAGAGACAGCCCCAAGATCATTTTTGGGGGGGCTAAAAGGGTGGTCGGGGATCGATAGAGAAGAGCCCCGACCACTGCACTCGTGGGGGCTCAAGGAGGAGTCCTCACTAGAGGAGGACTGGGCGCGGAGAGTAAAGGACTGGTACAGTCGTAGACCTCCAGCGCCGGGTCCCAGTCCGGTACGCCTCAAGCCTGCTCCTCGCACCAAGCCAGTGGTGCGTGTTCCCAGTCCGGTACGGCCTGTGCCTGCTCCCCGCACCAAAGCAGTGGTGCGTGTCTCCAGTCCGGCACGGCCCGTGCCTGCTCCCTGCACCAAACCAGTGGTGCGTGTATCCAGTCCGGTACGGCCCGTACCTGCTCCTCGCACCAAACCAGTGGTGCGTGTCGCCAGCCCGGTACGCCCCGTACCTGATCCCCGCACCAGGCCAGTGGTGCGTGTTCCCAGTCCGGCCCAGCACGTTCCTGCTCCACGCACCAAACCAGTGGTGCGTGTATCCAGTCCGGTACGGCCCGTACCTACTCCTCGCACCAAACCAGTGGTGCGTGTCGCCAGCCCGGTACGCCCCGTACCTGCTCCCCGCACCAGGCCAGTGGTGCGTGTTCCCAGTCCGGCCCGTGCCTGCTCCTCGCACCAAACCAGTGGTGCGTGTCGCCAGCCCGGTACGCCCCGTACCTGCTCCCCGCACCAAGCCAGTGGTGCGTGTTCCCAGTCCAGTACGGCCCGTCCCTGCTCCTCGCACCAAACCAGTGGTGCGTGTTGCCAGCCCGGTATGCCCCGTACCTGCTCCCCGCACCAAGCCAGTGGTGCGTGTTCCCAGTCCAGTACGGCCCGTCCCTGCTCCTCGCACTAAACCAGTGGTGCGTGTCGCCAGCCCGGTACACCCCGTACCTGCTCCCCGCACCAAACCAGTGGTGTGTGTCGCCAGCCCGGTACGCCCCGTACCTGCTCCCCGCACCAAGCCAGTGGTGCGTGTCCCCAGTCCAGTACGGCCCGTCCCTGCTCCTCGCAGCAAACCAGTGGTGCGTGTTGCCAGCCCGGTACGCCCCGTACCTGCTCCCCGCACCAAGCCTGTGGTGCGTGTTCCCAGTCCGGTACGGCCCGTCCCTGCTCCTCGCACCAAACCAGTGGTGCGTGTCGCCAGCCCGGTACGCCCCGTACCTGCTCCCCGCACCAAAGCAGTGGTTTGTGTTGCCAGCCCGGTACGCCCCGTACCTGCTCCCCGCACCAAGCCAGTGGTGCGTGTCCCCAGTCCGGCCCGGCCCGTTCCTGCTCCTCGCACCAGACCTGTGGTGCATGTCTCCAGTCCGGCCCGGCCCGTCCCTGCTCCTCGCAGCAAACCAGTGGTGCGTGTTGCCAGCCCGGTATGCCCCGTACCTGCTCCCCGCACCAAGCCAGTGGTGCGTGTTCCCAGTCCGGCCCGGCCTGCTCCACCGGTGCCTGAACCTGCTCCGGGCAGTTGTTCCCCCACCGGGGTCCAGTTCAGCTCCGGTCAGCGGCTCCACGTCAGACCCAGAAGTCAGCCCCTCTCCAGAATTGGGGCCTCCCACACCAGGGTCCAGACAGGGCTTGGTGCATCGCGGGAGGATTGCCGATCCAGGTCCAGACGTCAGCCCCTCTCCAGGTTCGGGGTCTCCCACACCAGGGTCCAGACAGGGCTTGGTGCATCGTGGGTGGAAGGAGAGGGGAAGCATCGCGCCAAGGTCCAGACCAGACCAGGGGCGCAACGGGGAGGCAGAGAGGGAGAGGCTGAATGCCCACCCCGACCCTCCCCTAATGAGTCAGGTTGGTGCGCCTTGAGAGGCCGGTCGTCTTTAGTTGGCTTGTATGTGTATAGCCGGAGGACTTCACGTTACGTTGTTTATTGTTTTGTTGTATGTTTATTGAGTAAATAAACATGTTCGCATACCACGCTGCACCTTGATCTGACCCGTCTCTCAACGATCGTGACACTAAGAGCTTTGCAAACCTGGATTGTACAATATTTGCCCATTATTCTTTTTTAAATTCTTCAAGCTCTGTCAAGTTGGTTGTTGATCATTGCTAGACAGCCATTTTCAAGTCTTGCCATAGATTTTCAAGCCAATTTAAATCAAAACTGTAACTAGGCCACTCATTCAAATGTTGTCTTGGTAAGTAACTCCAGTGTATATTTGGCCTTGCGTTTTAGGTTATTGTCCTGCTGAAAGATGGATTTGTCTCCCAGTGTCTTTTGGAAAGCTGACCGAACCAGGATTTCCTCTCAGACTTTGCTTGTGCTTAGCTCTATTCCGTTTCTTTTCATCCTAATCTCCCTAGTCCTTGCCGATGACAAGCATACCATAACATGATGCTTTGCCCTAAACATAATGCTTTGTATTCAGGATAAAAAGTTCATTTCTTTGCCACATTTTTTTGCAGTATTGCTTTAGTGCCTTATTGCAAACAGGATGCATGTTTTGGAATATTTGTATTCTGTCCAGGCTTCCTTCTTTTCACTCTGTCATTTAGGTTAGTATTGTGGAGTAACTACAATGTTATTGATCCATCCTCAGTTTTCTCCTATCACAGCCATTTAACTCTGTAACTAGTTTAACATCACAATTGCCCTCATGGTGAAATCCCTGAGTGGTTTCCTTCCTCTCCGTCAACTGAGTTATATCTTTGTAGTGACTGGGTGTATTGATACACCATCCAAAGTGTAATTGTCACGAACGTTGAGAGACGGGTCGGACCAAGGTGCAGCGTGAAAATCGTACATGTTTATTAACTAAATAAACATTCAACAAAACTAAAAACAATGTAACGTGAAGTCCAAAGGGCTATACACATACCAGCCTCACAGGAACAAGATCCCACAATACACAGTAGGCAATGGGCTATCTAAGTATGATCCCCAATCAGAGACAATGAGCGACAGCTGCCTCTGATTGGGAATCATACCCGGCCAGACATAGAAATAGAATAACTAGAACATAAACATAGAATATACAACAGATTTCCACACCCTGACTCAACAAACAAGAGTTCTATAGGTCAGGGCGTGACAGTACCCCCCCCCCCCCCTCCCCAAAGGTGTGGACTCCAGCCGCACAAACCTGACATGACAGGGGAGGGTCCGGGTGGGCTTCCCGCCTCGGTGGGGGCTCCGGCTCCGGGCGTGACGTCTTCCCCCTTGCTGCCTCAACGCGGCACTTCCCCTCTCAGTCGTCCCACGATGCACCGATCCCTGTCTGGACCCTAGTGTGGGAGACCCCGAACCTGGAGAGGGGCTGACGTCTGGACCCGGAGTAGAGCCGCTGACCGGAGCTGAACTGGATCCCGGTGGGGCGGACTGCTCTGGCTCCGGAATGGAGCCACTGACCGGAGCTGGCTTGGGCACCGGTGGAGCGGACTGCTCTGGCTCCGGAGTGGAGCAACCGACCGGAGCTGGACCAGGCACCGGTGGAGCGGATTGCTCTGGCTCCGGAGTGGAGCAGCTGACCAGACTGTACCCCGGTGGAGCGGCCTGTTCTGGCTCTGGAGTGGAGCAGCTGACCGGTGCTGGACCGGGCACCGGTGGAACGGGCCGGACCGGACTGGGGACACGCACCACTAGTCTGGTGCGAGGAGCAGGAACGGGCCGGGCCAGACTGGAGACACGCACCACAGGTCTGGTGCGAGGAGCAGGAACGGACCTTACCGGACTGGGAGCACGCACCACTGGCTTGGTGCGAGGAGCAGGCACGGACCTTACCGGACTGGGAGCACGCACCACTGACTTGGTGCGAGAAGCAGGCACGAGGCGTACCGGACTGGGAACCGGCGCTGGAGGTCTACGACTATACCAGTCCTTTACTCTCCGCGCCCAATCCTCCTCCAGTGAGGACTCCCCCACGAGTTAGGGAACAGAAACTCATCGTCGTCGTCATCCTCCGACTCCTCAGTGTAAAACTGTTCCCATTCCTGTTCCCATGGTCGTAGGGACTCCAACTGGAACCCCACAGGGTGCAGTGGTCGGGGCTCTTCTCTCTCGATCCCCGACCACCCCTTTAGCCCCCCCAAATGTTTTTATTGGGGCTGCCTCTCGGACTTCCTCCTCGGCCGGCGCCGTCGGTGTCGCCGTTGCTCCTCTCTTACCCGGGCTTCCTCTGTCTGTTCCCAAGGACGGCGATCCATCCCAGCCTGGATCTCCTCCCATGTCCAAGATCCCTTACCATCCACGATCTCCTCCCATGTCCAGGATGTCTACTCCTGGCCACGCTGCTTGGTCCTCGTTTGGTGGGATCTTCTGTCACGAACATTGAGAGACGGGTCGGACCAAGGTGTAGCGTGAAAAGCGTACATGTTTATTAACTAAATAAACATTCAACAAAACAAAAAACAACGTAACGTGAAGTCCAAAGGGCTATACACATAACAGCCTAACAGGAACAAGATCCCACAATACACAGTAGGCAATGGGCTACCTAAGTATGATCCCCAATCAGAGGCAATGAGCGACAGCTGCCTCTGATTGGGAATCATACCCAGCCAGACATAGAAATAGAATAACTAGAACATAAACATAGAATATACAACAGATTTCCACACCCTGACTCAACAAACAAGAGTTCTATAGGTCAGGGCGTGACAGTAATTAATAACTTCACCATGCTGAAAGGGATATTCAATGTCTGCTTTTTATTTTTTACCTATCTACCAATAGGTGCCCTTCTTTTATTTATTTATATATATATATATATAGATATATATATATTTTTTTTTTGTCATTTAGCAGACGCTCTTATCCAGAGCGACTTGAGTGCATACATTTTCATACATTTTCATATATATATATATATATATATATATATGGTGGAAAATAAGTATTTGGTCAATAACAAAAGTTTCTCAATACTTTGTTATATACCCTTTGTTGGCAATGACACAGGTCAAACGTTTTCTGTAAGTCTTCACAAGGTTTTCACACACTATTGCTGGTATTTTGGCCCATTCCTCCATGCAGATCTCCTCTAGAGCAGTGATGTTTTGGGGCTGTCGCTGGGCAACACAGACTTTCAACTCCCTCCAAAGATTTTCTATGGGGTTGAGATCTGGAGACTGGCTAGGCCACTCCAGGACCTTGAAATGCTTCTTACGAAGCCACTCCTTCGTTGCCCGGGCGGTGTGTTTGGGATCATTGTCATGCTGAAAGACCCAGCCACGTTTCATCTTCAATGCCCTTGCTGATGGAAGGAGGTTTTCACTCAAAATCTCATGATACATGGCCCCATTCATTCTTTCCTTTACACGGATCAGTCGTCCTGGTCCCTTTGCAGAAAAACAGCCCCAAAGCATGATGTTTCCACCCCCATGCTTCACAGTAGGTATGGTGTTCTTTGGATGCAACTCAGCATTCTTTGTCCTCCAAACACGACGAGTTGAGTTTTTACCAAAACGTTCTATTTTGGTTTCATCTGACCATATGACATTCTCCCAATCCTCTTCTGGATCATCCAAATGCACTCTAGCAAACTTCAGACGGGCCTGGACATGTACTGGCTTAAGCAGGGGGACACGTCTGGCACTGCAGGATTTGAGTCCCTGGTGGCGTAGTGTGTTACTGATGGTAGGCTTTGTTACTTTGGTCCCAGCTCTCTGCAGGTCATTCACTAGGTCCCCCGTGTGGTTCTGGGATTTTTGCTCACCGTTCTTGTGATCATTTTGACCCCACGGGGTGAGATCTTGCGTGGAGCCCCAGATCGAGGGAGATTATCAGTGGTCTTGTATGTCTTCCATTTCCTAATAATTGCTCCCACAGTTGATTTCTTCAAACCAAGCTGCTTACCTATTGCAGATTCAGTCTTCCCAGCCTGGTGCAGGTCTACAATTTTGTTTCTGGTGTCCTTTGACAGCTCTTTGGTCTTGGCCATAGTGGAGTTTGGAGTGTGACTGTTTGAGGTTGTGGACAGGTGTCTTTTATACTGATAACAAGTTCAAACAGGTGCTATTAATACAGGTAACAAGTGGAGGACAGAGGAGCCTCTTAAAGAAGAAGTTACAGGTCTGTGAGAGCCAGAAATCTTGCTTGTTTGTAGGTGACCAAATACTTATTTTCCACCATAATTTGCAAATAAATTCATTAAAAATCCTACAATGTGATTTTCTGGATTTTTTTCCCTCAATTTGTCTGTCATAGTTGACGTGTACCTATGATGAAAATTACAGGCCTCTCTCATCTTTTTAAGTGGAAGAACTTGCACAATTGGTGGCTGACTAAATACTTTTTTTCCCCACTGTACTTTCCATCCCCACCACCCCTAATTGGAGTAAACTAGTGAACAACAACGCTTAGGCCTCTACTTCCAGCTTATAAATACTATATACATTTTATGGACACAGTCAATTTGACAATAATTCTATTTTGTTTGTTTTTACTCCTGAACTTCCTCTACCGTCAACCTCTCCGATCATTTTCATGATGTCCATCCGGTTTGCTTCTATATGCCATATCTTTCTAACTGTACTGTGATGTTTCACAAAAGTTCTAAACCCTTCTATTCTCATTGTTTCTACAGATTGTAAATTGAAAATAAACATTTTTGCTAAAAGTATTATTATATTATTGATCGATTGACTATGACTTTTCAGATCACCCAGTAGTGCTATCTGCAGGGTTAGCTCCAGGTAAATATTGCAATCCTTCAGCCATTCCTGGACCTGTGACCAAAAACAAGCTACAAATGGACAGTACCAAAACAATTGATATAAGGATTCTGTCTCTTCGCAGCAAAATCTGCAGAGCTGGGAAGATTGTGTTCCCCATATAAATAACATTCTATTGGTAGCAAGAATTTTGTATAATAATTTTAAAAGTTTTGAATCCGGCGTCATTTTGCGTATCAGTTCATAAACAATTTGCCATGGAATCAGTACGTCAAAAATCTCTTCCCAACTATTTTTGCAATCTATATGGGACGGCGATACATCCTTTGGTCCTGAAATGAAACTGGTATACTTTTTTATTTATCACAATTTTCTTTAACCAATTATGGTCTTTAATGGAGTGCCGACAGACAAGAAGTTGCCCTTCTTTGCGAAGCATTGGAAAACCTCTGGTCTTTGTTGTTGAATCTGCTTGACTGAGGGACCTTACAGATAATTGTATGTGTGGGGTATTCATTAAAAAAATCATGTTAAACACCATTATTGCACAGAGTGAGTACATGCAAATTATTATCTGACTTGTTTAGCACATTTTTACTCCTGAAGTTATTTAGGCTTGCCATACAAAAGGGGTTGAATACTTATTCACTCAAGACATCTCAACTTTTCATTTTTTATTAATTTGTCAAAATGTCTAAAAACATAATTCCACTTTGACATTATGGGGTATTGTGTGTCGGCCAGTGAAACAAAATCTAAATCTAATAACATTTTTATTTAGGCTGTAACATAACAACATTTGGATCTTATTTTTTTAATGAATAAATCATTTTGACAGTAACCCTGCTAAATGTCATTCATAAACCTTTTTAATTTCCATATGTACTAGGAAGTTATGTTTGTTTCTTGGGCTTCAGGAATGTGACTGAAAAAGTGCCTCAGGCATTGAAAAAGAAAAAAAAATACTGATTGAAAGTATAAGGGGATATCGGTGAACAAATGTGCTTTTAGTTTTAATGCACCGTATTGCTGGAACAAAATTTAAAATACACTTTATCCTTCATCTCGATGTCCTGGTGCCGTTTGCACAATTTAAAGTAGGCTATTGATTGGGGACTTATTTGTGGAGGAATGTAACTGTTTTTCTGGGTGATTTGTGTTCTTTTATTTGCGCTTCCCATTATTGTATTTTAATGTGTATATATTTTAGTATAATGTGTATATTTATGTTGTATATACAGGGCACATTTGTAAAAGAGACCTAGTTCTCAATATGTTTTCCCTGTTAAAATAAAGGTAAAATCAAATAAAATAAAATGCTGTGGTCAAGGCTACGACGGCGCCAGTGCAATGAGTGGAGGTTACTCTGGTGTTCAAAAGCGCATATCAGACCGAGAGCCTATGCTTCTTAGGTAGTTCTTTATGAGTTTTAGTTTAGAAAAGTATCTCTTTGCAGAAGCGACAGTTACAGGGATGTTAAAAACAGCTTCATTATCGTAGCAACATCAGGGAAACTGGGCAGAAGGGAGTGGTGCTTCAAATACAGCAGTTCTGCAACATCTTTAATTGAGCCTCTCATTGTCCTTAATTGCGGGCCTCAACACGTTACGGAAAGATATTAACTGTATAGGAAGCTCTGGGGACAGGCCGTCTAGATACTGGACAGCCAATAAATTGGCAGATGCAAACAGATTATTATCTTTAGCGGACAACAGTTCTTTAGGGCTTGAACAACAAAAGCTGTTTGTGATTTCGTTCATACTGGTGAACTGGCGTTTGAGTTATGTGGTTACAATATTAACAGTCTCTTATCTCTGGTATACAGTGCATTTGGTAAGTATTCAGACCACTTTACTTTTTGCAAAAAAAATTACGTTACAGCCTTATTCTAAAATGGATTAATTTGTTTTTCCCCCCTCATCAATCTACACACAATACCCCATCATGACAAAGCAAAAACAGATTTTTATAAATTTTTGCAAATGTATATGAATAAAATACTAAACTGAAATATCACATTTACATAAGTATTCAGACCCTTTACTCAGTACTTTGTTGAAGCACCTTTGGCTGCGATTACATCCTTGAGTCTTATTGGGTATGACACTACAAGCTTGGCACATCTGTATTTGGGGAGTTTCTCCCATTCTTCTCTGCAGATCCTCTCAAGCTCTGTCAGGTTGGATGGGGAGCGTCGCTGCACAGCTATTTTAAGGTCTCTCCAGAGATGTTCGATCAGGTTCAAGTCCGGGCTCTGGCTGGGCCACTCAAGGACATTCAGAGACTTGTCCCGAAGCCACTCCTGCGTTGTCTTGGCTGTGTGCTTAGGGTCGTTGTCCTGTTGGAAGGGAACCTTTGTCCCAGTCTGAGGTCCTGAGTGCTCTGGAGCAGGTTTTCATCAAGGATCTCTCTGTACTTTCCTCTGTTCATCTTTCCCTTGATCCTGACTAGTCTCCCAGTCCCTGCCGCTGAAAGACATCCCCACAGCATGATGCTGCCACCACCATGCTTCACCGTAGGGATGGTGCCAGGTTCCTCCAGACGTGACGCTTGGCATTCAGGCCAAAGAGTTCAATCTTGGTTTCATCAGACCAGAGAATCTTGTTTCTCATGGTCTGAGAGTCCTTTAGGTGCCTTTTGGCAAACTCCAAGCGGGCTGTCATGTGCATTTTACTGAGGAGTGGCTTCTGTCTGGCCACTCTACCATAAAGGCCTGATTGGTGGAGTGCTGCAGATATGGTTGTCCTTCTGGAAGGTTCTCCCATCTCCACAGAGGAACTCTGGAGCCTTGTCAGAATGACAATCGGGTTCTTGGTCACCTCCCAGACCAAGGTCCTTCTCCTCTGATTGCTTAGTTTGGCTGGGCAGCCAGCTCTAGGAAGATTTGGTGGTTCCAAACTTCTTCCATTTAAGAATGATGGAGGCCACTGTGTTCTTGGGGACCTTCAATGCTGCAGAAATTGTTTGGTACCCTTGCGTCTGTGCGTTGAAACAATCCTATCTCGGAGCTCTACGGACAATTCCTTCGACCTCATGGCTTGGTTTATGCTCTGACATGCACTGTCAACTATGGGACCTTATATAGACATGTGTGTGCCTTTCCAAATGTCTAAAAACCTGTTTCGCTTTGTCATTATGTGGTATTGCGTGTAGATTAATGAGGAAAAATTTAATTTAATCTATTTTAGAATAAGTCTGTAACAAAATGTGGAAAAAGTCAAGGGGTCTGAATACTTTCCGAATGCACTGTATCTTGGCACGCATCATTCACGACTAAGTTTAAATTGTGTGCAGCGCAAGGGACATATAATGCACAATGTCTCAGGAAAGACTGTCTGGTTTGGCAATACTCAGTGAAGAAAACAGTTGGGCCCGTAACCTGGACCTACAGTCCATGGTGAAAACATTTGCACACAAAAAAGGACTTCAGAAGACCAGGAGAGTCTCTCAAATTGGATTTAATTTGATTTACCTTGAATATTGCATCCCATTTGTGTATGCTATTAGCCAGACAAAACTCGCTAAGTTCAACAATAGTGGCTGAATGTATTCTCAAGCGGACTTTTTTCCTCATTGTTAGGCAAAATAGCAGCTAAAAACTGTATTTACAGTACAGTAGCTAGAAATAGTACACTGCATAATGAAACAATCCCTAGTAAACTAGTGTTTTGAGGGTGGACTGACTGTCTTATTTGTCATTAAGACACTGGGTTTTATGCACAACAACTTTCTATCCAAGCTGGGAGAGAGTAAGAGGACGGCTCATGTCATGCAGGTTCAGGTAGCCAATACAGTACAGTTGTATATTCAAAAAAATCTATTGGTAGCTGATTAGTCTGCTATTACAATAGCAACTTGAATTACTGAACAAGTAATGACATTATTGCCACCAGCCAGCAGTCTAAAAATGGCAGCATTAGGACACCTTGTATAGCTACGTGAAATATTAGGCTTAACATGAGCAAATGACGAGCAAATAGCCCTACCAATCAACATTTATCCATTAGCTAAAGCAAAGCTATACATGCCCTGGCACCCAGAGTGCAAATTATACCATGATATTGAGGGGTCTCTATTGAGCGCAGGCGTTTGCACATGCACACATTTTTTTATGGGCTAAATAATAAATACATACTTTAAATGGTAAACATTTATTACCTTTTAATGTGGCATGAACACAACCAGTCATGATATTTTCATTTGATTGTCAAACAAATCACTTAAAAAAGTAGACTACCTGTGCATGTTCGTCCACTCCAAAATAATTCCAGCATCCAAACTGCATGCACTCACGCCATTTGTTGAATGGAAATAGACATCTGTTACAAAACACCAAAAAGTGTGCCTAATGACATTCAGCAGTTGGCATTGATTAGGCCAACATGAATTTATGCGTCCTGCTGACAAATTGACCTTTTTTGTAGCCTGAAAAGTTGGGACATCTGAAATGGTGCTGAAACTGTCCCGGGAAAAACGTGATGGTCACCCTAACACAGATGGTCAATTTAGGTCAATTTACTAGACTAGGCTACAATGTGTGTTACCATGAACTTCAAATAGGCCTACTGGTAGCCAGTGATATAGTGGTAAAAAAAAAAAAGGTGGATAAACTCTGATTGCCGGTCACGGTAAACAAAAGTTTTGCTTCCTATACTTTCAATGCATTTTTCTGAAAAAGGTGGAGAAACAGCATTTACTTGCGTTTACCCTCCAGTAGGCCTACAGCACAGCCGGTAGCCTACCCTCTCAGCCTAGCCAATTTTACACACGTGGCAACACACATGAACACACGCAGAACAGGTAGCCTACATTCGATATATTAGCCTACATGAGTTTAATCACAACATGTTTTACGCCCTAGTTCATGAGTTGTCCATAATTCATGAGTTAGTGCTTGGAGTCTTCACAGATCGAAACGCAAACTGTGCCAATATATCCTCCAAACACCGGTTTCGAAGGAATTATCACTTTTATACAATGGGTTACCAACATATACAAATAATGATTGACATATTTTTATTAAAAACATTATTTTGATGAATTTATTCATACTATTTCATCCTTCCACAAGATATAGGCCCGACACAAATCTACGGTTGCTCCCCAAGCCGGCTGGTCGTACATTCTATCGGTTCGGTTGCTAGAGACGCGACCCAGTCGTTCAGTCTTTTTGTTCTGTATCTATGGATACAGTCGTTCGTTCTAAATGTTCCATTGCCATACTGGCTGGCAACGTTCTTATCCCTTGCTTGCTAGCTAGCCAATTACGGCTAACTTACAGTCACGTCAAAAAGTGCAGCCAGAATAACAGCAAAGTAGCTTCATTTGTATTTGTTTAAACTGTTTTCTAGTGATATTTATTTGGATACATCCATAACAATGAGCTGTAGGCTATTACATAGGCTATTAAATAAAACTCAGTAATATCATATGGCTGCATCATTAAGCTTAAATTTGTATTGCAATCGGAAACACATTAGCTGTCTGTTACAAGACTTATTGATCACAAAACATTGGCTTTATTGGCTGTGTTGTGCAATGTGGGTACAATTGAAGCCTCATACACTCAAAAAGACTGGGAAAAGTTCATTGAATTTCCAATATGTTATCACTATGCTTCAACCATTTAAAAGCACAGCAAAGCAGAACAAAATTACCTGGATTGCAGTTGATATTACATTAAAAGTACATGGTGCAAGTGATCAATGCCGTTCGAGATTCTGCACAGATTATTACAGAAATTGTGAAGATCTCCACAGACCTGCGACGACCTATGCATGATATCTTGAACATGTACGCTTTATATAACAAAGGAGTTGATTGTTGACTTCAGGAAGCAGAGGAGGGAACATGCCCCGATCCACATTAACGGGACTGCAGTAGAGAGAGTCAGCAGTTTGAAGTTCCTCTACTGTCCACATCAGCGAGGACTTGTCATGGACAAACAACACCACCACTCTTGTCAAGAGGGCCCAACAGCATCTCTACTCCCTAAGGCGGCTGAAGAAATTCATCATGCCACCCAAGGTCCTCTCCAAATACTACCGCTGCACCATCGACAGCGTCCTGACTGGTTGCATCACGGCATGGTACGGGAATTGCTCTGTCCACGACCCCAAGGCCCTCCAGTGGGTGGTGAAGACGGCTCAGCACATCACTGGGACCGTGCTCCCACCCATCCAGGACTCCTATTATGATTGCTAAATACTGCACAATTTAAACACTTGCCCCTCAATCCCCCCTTCCCCACAACACGTGAAAGTATTGGACAAAAAAATTATGCCTTCCTGTATTACACTTATGCTAAATATGTTATTATATTTTACTGAGCCATATACTTTATGTTCGTATTCTTATCTTTTATTATTTATTATTATTGTTGCATTGTCGAGAAGGAACCTGCAAGAAATGAAGGAACCTGCAAGTAAGCATTTCGTTAGCATCCCGGACACAAGTCCCCGCAGCACAGTTCCAACATCTACTGGAAAGCATTCCCAGAAGAGTGGAGGCTTTTATAGCAGCAAAGGGGGGACCAACTCCATATTAATGCCCATGATTTGGAATGAGATGTTTGACGAGCAGGTGTCCACATACTTTTGGTCATGTAGTGCATCTTATGAGCCATACACACATTCACTTTGTATTTTAGAACAAGGGTAAGGGATTGAAGACTCAAACTAAAGAATCTATCCTGCGAGAGTGGGACGTTCAGACCAAGAGAAAGAACAAATAGATAAAATATGCACTGGTCTACAGAGAGGCAACAGGCGAGACAGAGAGATAGCAATAATGGAAGCAGTTTTGAGAGACCATCAGGAGACAGGGAAGGACATTCAGGAATTAAAGACATCGGCAGAGAGGGTATATGCGATGCATGAGAGAAAGAGGGAGGAGATGCACTGGGAGATCGAGAGATTTAGAGAGATGGTGAGAAAGGGGCATGTCTGGGAGGGACGGAGAGACTAGTACACATGGAGAGAGAAATGGAAGACATGCAGAGGAAGATAAAGACACTAATAGAGAAGGGGAGGAAACAGTGAAAGTCAGCCAGAGATGGAGAGACAGCTACAAATGGAGAGAGACAAGGAAGACATGCAGAGGAAGATAAAGACTAACAGATGCAGAGGAAGATAAAGACTAACAGAGATGGGGAGAAATGGTCATAGTCAGAAAGAGAGAGAGACTGCTACCAATGGAGAGAAAGGATGAAGATATGCAGAAAGAGATTGAGAGACTTGGAGACAGGGGCATCATTTCAGCTATACCTAGGGATGGCAAAGTAAAGCCCATTTACTGCATTTCTACTCCAGCCCTTATCACCTTGGTTGCTGTAACTTCATTCAACCACAGTTGATCGGGGACGTAACATTTTACAAACACATGTCATACAGCAATTAGCTGCTACGCACTAGCTCAGCACCAGAATCAAAAACTCTAGTTTAGTTTCATGTCAAGTCAAACAGCAGTTACCTAGCCATCTACAGCCATCTTCCACCTCTGCATTGTTTTGAGAGAAAAGCTGCGCTGTTCACTGCAGAGTTGCGTCGATGTGCTGTCCCAGAGATACTGTATATATAATGATATGGTCTTGTCACTCCCAACAATGGGAGTCATTGTCCCAAAGACAGGCAGTCTGCTTATTTTTATTTAACTAGGCAAGTCAGTTAAGAACAAATTCTTATTTACAACGACGGCCTACAACAGGCCAATTGTGCGCCGCCCTATGGGACTCCCAATCACAGCCGGTTGTGATACAGCCTGGAATTGAACCAGGGAGTCTGTAGTGACGCCTCAAGCGCTGAGATGCAGTGCCTTAGACCGCTGCGCCACTCGGGAGCCCAGAGTAAACCCTCTCGCTTTGCCTCTTCATCTCTGGCTGTCCATAGTCGAGATTATGTGACGTGATGAGGTTGGACCCAGGAGCAGAGATGAGACCAGATGAGGAATCAGTTGTTTAGGATAAACGTAAGTACTTTACTCTGATCCTCAGTATTACTCTGAGGATCAGAGTAATACTGGAAAAACAACAAACACTAGGGCTAGACAACTCACTCAGGACACAAACGCACATGGAAAAAACGAATCAAGCTTCTGCTAAGGGAAACAGAAAAAACACTCTTAAAAGGGAAATCATAATTAGTGATTGAACACACCTGAGTGTCATTATTGTCTCTAGGACGGTCTCTGCCGCCCTCTGGTGACAGGTGGAACCATGACAGATTCCCTAAAAACACGCCACTTCGATACAGCTACAACCGGAAGTGACATTCTTTCGTAGCAGGTTAGGAGAACTTACGCAGCAGGTTCGGAGAATTACCGTAGCAGGTTAGGAAAATTAAGTTAAGGAAAAGGGTTAGGGTTAGCGAAAATGCACTTCTAACCTGCTACGAAAAGTCACTTCCAGTCGTAGCTGTATCAAAGTGGTGTGTCTTTAAGGAGTCCCATAGTCCAGCCTTCCCACCCTACGCTGAACCGCCTGTATGGTCCTAAAGCCATGCCTCTAATACCTCTACATTGCATTTGCCTTGTAATCGAGATTGGAATGATTTTAGTAGCCTATTTTAAACTGTTGGTGTTGTGTTAGGGTATGGCGATAGCCATACTCTGCCATACCCATTGAGGCCTCTGCTTGGAGAGGTTTAGAGAATGGTGGAGAGTCAGAAAGAAACCATGGAGGATGGAGAGGGAAACCAGGGAGATGGAGAGGGAGATGGAAGGACTCATAGAGAAGGTGTGATGAAGAGAAAAAGAAAGTGATGGAGACACTGGCCAGAACAGAAAGAGAGATGGATGTGATGCAGAAGGAGATAGACTTAATAAATTAGTGAGGAAGATGGAGAGACAAAGGGATGATAAACAGAATGGATTTGAAACTGTTACAGGAGTGGGTTGCAGTTTCCTGAGCAACCCACTAGGAGTCATGCTCCGACAACCTTAGGCACCTCCTCACTCACAGTCGGGACTAATTATCTGCCTATTGGTGTCACCTGTGTCTATCTGATTCACTTGTGTATTTATGCCCTCACTTCCCTGTGTTCCCTTGCTCAGTTTTCTCTGCTAGTTCCTTGATGTCAAGCAGTATGTATCGGTGTCGGATCACGTGACGGAGTTACAGGTACTCGAGAAGTGTTCTCCCTGTGTCATTGTGTTTTTCCAGTCAGAGTAAGTATTTCGTATTGTTTGTTGTGAGCCTGTTTTTTGGCGACCTAAGTGCTCCTCATTTGTTTTCTTGTATAGTTTGTTGTTTTGTATCCTGGCTTTTGGATCACCAGTAAAGGTCCTTGTTTCACCATCCTTGCCTACTGTCTATCCTGCACCGCACCTGGGTCACACCTCACACCAACCCTTACATGAAACACAAAGAAAGATGGAACATGAAGATGCAAGAACAAAATACATTCTAAAAAAGACAGAGATGGAGATTAGAGAGTTGAGGCAAAATATGGAAGATATGCTAAACATGGAGAAAGAGAGAAATACAAATTCAACAACTGAGAAACAGAATAAAAACGTAACAATCAAGCTGGATGAAAGTGGTGGAGCGAGAGAGCGGTTCAGTGACACAAAGACAAATGTCGGGGGAGAGGAGAAATTGGGGAGGAAAGAGAGACAGAAAAACATAAAAGAGAAAAAAAACGATTTAATACAAAACTTGTTTATGGATGATGACAAGGAAACAACAATGAGAATTGAAAATATAGAATATCCGAGATAAAAGAAACAGAGACTCAACACTTGAGCACTACCTAAAAACAATAGCGGAAAGTGATGTTGACAAAGTCATGACAACAAAAGGGAAAGAGGAGAGAGCGAGAGAGAGAGAGGAGGAGGAAAGATAGATCAAACTGAATGAAAGTGACAATAATAATAATATGCCATTTAGCAGACGCTTTTATCCAAAGTGACTTAGTCATGTGCGCATACATTTTTACGTATGGGTGGTCCCGGGGATCGAAACCACTACCCTGGCGTTACAAGCACCATGCTCTACCAATTGAGCTACAGAGGACCACATAGACAAGATGAGAGCGAGCGAGAGGGAGAGGGTCATTGACACAAAGACAGAAGCAAGTGACAAGAATGGCGGAGACAAGAGAAATTGGGGAGGAAAGAGGACGGGACGAGAGGAAAACGTATTTAATGCAAAGCTTGTTTGGGGGTGATGACAAGGAAGATACAACAGTAGTTACAATGATAATTTAGGAGGTAGGCCTACAAGAAATGGAGTCGGAGAGGGAAACAATTTGAAACATCAGGGAACAAAGCAAAAGGGACAAACCACTTCATAGCTATCTTGTGATGACAACGGGGGGAAATTGGAGACAGAGGCGGGAAGAAAAGAGAGATAAAGACAGACAGAAAAACAGAAAAGACAGCATTGCTAGATGAATTTAAAAGATTTCAAGATTTCAAAAATAGACAAAGACAGGGAGATAGTGGAAGAAAATGAAGGCAATGGAGAGAGTGAGAATGCAGAAAGAGGAGGAGAAACAACAGAAAGAACAAGAAAAGCAAATTGAGTTGGAGAGGAAGAAAGAGGAGTCAAGACAAAGAGTAGAAGAACAAAGGAAGTCCAAAGAGAGATGGATGACAGGCAAAAACAGATAGTCCAGAGAGAGGAGAATAAACGGATGGCAGGGGAAAAGGAAGAAACAGAGTAATGTAACAAAAATACAGAGAGCGCTAGCAAAATAAATTGTGGGGAACAGCAAAGAGTCAAGCCAACGAGAGGGGGAAAGGTGGAAGGTAACTAAACAGCAAATGGACGAAGAGAAAGGAAAAATCCAGGAAGTGGAGAAGAAACTGACATGGAAATGCAGGAAAGACAACGAGAGATTGATAATGAAAAAGAACCCAGACAGAACTAGAAAACAAAAATAAAAGGATGCGAGGATGAATGTAGCTGCACCATCAAGAGCATCCTCTGGTTGCATCACTGCCTGGTAGGGCAACTGCTTGGCCTCCGACCGCAAGGCACTATAGAAGGTAGTGCGTACGGCCCAGTACATCACTGGGGCCAAGCTTCCTGCCATCCAGGACCTCTATACCAGGCGGTGTCTGAGGAAGGCCCTAAAAATTGTAAAAGACTCCAGCCACCCTAGTCATAGACTGTTCTCTCTGCTACCGCACGGCAAGCGGTACCATAGCGCCAAGTCTAGGTCCAAGAGGCTTCTAAACAGCTTCTACCCCCAAGCCATAAGACTCCTGAACATCTAATCAAATGGCTACCCAGAATATTTGGATTGCCCCCCCCCCCCCCCCCCTCTTTTACGCTGCTGCTACTCTCTGTTTATTATCTATGCATAGTCACTTTAATAACTCTACCTACATGTATGTATTACTTCAAATACCTTGACTAACCGGTGCCCCCGCACATTGACTCTGTGCCGGTACCCCCTGTATATAGCCTCGCTATTGTTATTTTAATATTGTTATTTTACTGCTGCTCTTTAATTATTTGTTACTTTAATTTTTAATTTTTTGGGGTATTCTTTCTTAAAACTGCATTGTTGGTTAAGGGCTTGTAAGTAAGCATTTCACTGTAAGGTCTACACCTGTTGTATTCGGCGCATGTGACAAATAACATTTGATTTGATTTGAAAAGAGAGAGAAAGAGGCGCAAAATGAATCAGAGATAGAGAGAATCCTGAGAGAGGATGGGAATTGGAGAGCAGAGGTTACACAGCTAACAATACAATTCAATTGTGTATAGAGGCAGAAAAATGGCTTGCATTAAAGCAGGAGAGGAAGATGGAGACAGAGATGGAAAAAAGAGCAGAGTTAAAACGTTGGAAGAACAGTTTGAAGAACAGTTTAATAGGGCAAGCGGCAGAGGAAGAAAAACAGCGAGCATTAGAAGATGGAAGATGGAGAGAGAGAGAGAGAAGGAAGAAAGACAAGAACAGATTGAAAGAGAAAAGAGTAAAAAAATTGAGTGGCAGAGCAAAGAGGAAATGAGGACAGAAGAGAGTAAGGAAGATGTTGAGGGAAACAATAACACAGAGAAAAATAAGAAGAAAAGCATCAGGAGGAAAATCAACTGGGGAAATGATAAGATCAAAGAAAGAAACAAACTGAAACTCGAGAGACCTTTTCAGAGGGTGAAGGAGGAAGGTGATAACTAAGTTATACAGCATAGATAAGTTAGTTGCTTCCATTTGTTCTACTGAAGTGATAATGCCAGAGAAGCCGGTGTTTGGAGGATATATTGGCACGGGTGTTAGGCCCGAGACGGCTTTGAGGGCATTATTACTTTTATACAACGGGTTACTAACATATTCAAATAATGATTTACGTATTTTAATAAAAAACATTATTTTGATTAATTTATTCATACTATTTCATCCATCCACAAGATATATTCCTGACACAAATCGTTCTATCGGTTCGGTTGCCAGAGACGCGACCCAGTCGTTCAGTCTTTTTGTTCTGTATCTATGGACGCAACCCAGTTGCTTGTTCTAAATATTCCATTGCCATACTGGCTGGCAAAGTTCTTATCCCTTACTTTTTAGCTAGCCAACTACGGCTAACTTACAGTCAAGTGAAACATTGCAGCCAGAATAACAACAGTAGCTGCATTTGCATTTGTTTAAGCTGTTTTCTAGTGACATTTATTTGGAGACATCCATAACAATGAGCTAATGAGGCGCGATTTCGCCTGGCATAGAAAATGTGCTCTCTCGTCTGGACACTATTGTTCAGAGAGCTAGCCAACAATACAGCTAACACAATCGCTTCAAACTGAAGCTGGAAATACTGCAAACTAGCTGTACTTTGTTTCATTGTATCTTTTTTCAATTGACATTTCTTTGTATATATCCATAAAAATGATGCCAGCTGATTCATGATTTTGACTGGCTGAGAAAAGCTGCCTGTCTGTCTCGTCCCGACACGTTCATTACTATGGGACAGCTGGAGATCAAATTTGACTATTGAAACAGTGTTGCAAATGTCAGAGAGACAGACAGCAAGGTTTATACAAATCTGTTGAAAACTAAATGTTAGTCTAAAAGAAATGTGAGATAATGTCTAGATGCTTTTTAGATGAAGTTTATAAATTGCCTGGCTGGGCTGATGAGACAGTGGATTGCGCAGTCAGATGGAACAGAGTAAATAGGCATTTTAACTGATGGTAACTTGTGGAATAGACACCGGCTGGAATGCGGTTTTAACCAATCAGCATTCAGGATTAGAACCACCCGTTGTATAAATACTTTATAGTTAAGTTCCTTTTTGTGAGATGTTTCAAGAGAAAGTATTTTTTTTTTAATGACATAGATATTGTTTCAATATATACCAACCGTTTCTTTCCTCTGTCAGGAATCAACAGAAAAACAAGAGTGGAACGAGAGAGGGAGAAGAGGAAGCAGCATATACAGTGAGGGAAAAAAGTATTTGATCCCCTGCTGATTTTGTACGTTTGCCCACTGACAAAGACATGATCAGTCTATAATTTTAATGGTAGGTTTATTTGAACAGTGAGAGACAGAATAACAACAACAAAATCCAGAAAAACGCATGTCAAAAATGTTATAAATTGATTTGCATTTTAATGAGGGAAATAAGTATTTGACCCCTCTGCAAAACATGACTTAGTACTTGGTGGCAAAACCCTTGTTGGCAATAACAGAGGTCAGACGTTTCTTGTAGTTGGCCACCAGGTTTGCACACATCTCAGGAGGGATTTTGTCCCACTCCTCTTTGCAGATCTTCTCCAAGTCATTAAAGTTTCGAGCCTGATGTTTGGCAACTCGAACCTTCAGCTCCCTCCACAGATTTTCTATGGGATTAAGGTTTGGAGACTGGCTAGGCCACTCCAGGACCTTAATGTAGTTCTTCTTGAGCCACTCCTTTGTTGCCTTGGCCGTGTGTTTTGGGTTATTGTCATGCTGGAATACCCATCCATGACCCATTTTCAATGCCCTGGCTGAGGGAAGGAGGTTCTCACCCAAGATTTGACAGTACATGGCCCCGTCCATCGTCCCTTTGATGCGGTGAAGTTGTCCTGTCCCCTTAGCAGAAAAACACCCCCAAAGCATAATGATTCCACCTCCATGTTTGACGGTGGGGATGGTGTTCTTGGGGTCATAGGCAGCATTCCTCCTCCTCCAAACACGGCGAGTTGAGTTGATGCCAAAGAGCTCCATTTTGGTCTCATCTGACCACAACACTTTCACCCAGTTCTCCTCTGAATCAGTCAGATGTTCATTGACAAACTTCAGACGGCCCTGTATATGTGCTTTCTTGAGCAGGGGGACCTTGCGGGCGCTGCAGGATTTCAGTCCTTCACTGCGTTGTGTGTTACCAATTGTTTTCTTGGTGACTATGGTCCCAGCTGCCTTGAGATCATTGGCAAGATCCTCCTGTGTAGTTCTGGGCTGATTCCTCACCGTTCTCATGATCATTGCAACTCCACGAGGTGAGATCTTGCATGGAGCCCCAGGCTGAGGGAGATTGACAGTTATTTTGTGTTTCTTCCATTTGCGAATAATCGCACCAACTGTTGTCACCTTCTCACCAAGCTGCTTGGCGATGGTCTTGTAGCCCATTCCAGCCTTGTGTAGGTCTACAATCTTGTCCCTGACATCCTTGGAGAGCTCTTTGGTCTTGGCCATGGTGGAGAATTTGGAATCTGATTGATTGATTGCTTCTGTGGACAGGTGTCTTTTATACAGGTAACAAGCTGAGATTAGGAGCACTCCCTTTAAGAGTGTGCTCCTAATCTCAGCTCGTTACCTGTATAAAAGACACCTGGGAACCAGAAATCTTTCTGATTGAGAGGGGGTCAAATACTTATTTCCCCCATTAAAATGCAAATCAATTTATAACATTTTTGACATGCGTTTTTTCTGGATTTTGTTGTTGTTATTCTGTCTCTCACTGTTCAGATAAACCTACCATTAAAATTATAGACTGATAATTTCTTTGTCAGTGGGCAAACGTACAAAATCATCAGGGGATCAAATACTTTTTTCCCTCACTGTAAGGGAGGAGGAGAAGAGGCAGAAGTGGGAAGAGGCCTGGCAAAAACTTCAGCGGGAGAGAGCTAAGGAGAAAGCCAAAAAGAAAGACCAAAACGAATTGAGCAGGGAGGAGTGGTATGAGAGGTGGGATGCCAAAAGAAAACAAAATGGTCTGAGGGGCTAAGTGTGTGAGGACCAACAGCAAGAGTATGTCACAGAGGACTTCACAGATTCTGAGAAGAAATGCATGAGCATATGGCAGAAAAGACGGTTGAGGTACAGTATCATTTACGTCATTTAGCAGTATGTACATTATCTGTACATTTTTCCATAGTTGTTTGTCAAATGTCAACAGTATGTAATTTTATTAATGCGTGAAACTCATATTTAACTTCTGCCATATTTCTGTTCTGTTTCTCAGATTGAACGTTTTCAGCTGACTAGGCCTATGTGCTGCTCCACCACTCTTTACCCTCTCAATGTCTTCATGTATTCTTTGCTTTCCTATTCAGACACTGGCCTCCCTCTCAGACTCCACAGCCTTTTTCCTGTCTTCTCCACCTGAGTTCCATATGCTACCTTCATCCCTCTGATTGGTTCATCATCCATCTACCTTTATCATTCTATTATTGTCATTTTTTTGCACATTTATTTGCAAGTGCTTACTTTAACAAAAAATAGTTTTTGCACGTTATCACAAGTAGTGAATTTGTTTTCACCACCAGGGGGCAGTGCAGGTCTACTAAAGTGAGGACACGGGAGCTAGAGGTGAGGTACTGTGGATGAGCGACACGGTATATCAAGTTTCCATCTGAGATATACCCCAGTGTTTCACCGAAAAGGCTCAGACTTTTCTGTTTCCATCTACGCGGGCAGGCCCCTTGACTCACTGGGCTCCAGCGGACCTGCTCTGACTTGGGGCTGATGCAAAGCCACTGGTACTTTTCAGCAGGCATATACATAACAATGGCTAACTGTGAACTTTAACACCTTCTCACAAAGCAGCTGTCTTCATAATGCAGAGATTGTTGATTCTGCCTGCCCCAAGTCTTTAGTGTCACACTCCTGATGGAAACACAATTACACTAGAGCTTACATTAACATAAAACATTGGGAACACACTGGTGTCTTAGGTGGAAGGAAGTGCAGCACTACAGTAGTAGCCTAGTAGTAGAATGCCTCCCTCACCCCCCCACCCTCCCCAGTAGTAGCCTAGTAGTAGAATGCCTCCCTCACCCCCCCACCCTCCCCAGTAGTAGCCTAGTAGTAGAATGCCTCCCTCACCCCACCACCCTCCCCAGTAGTAGCCTAGTAGTAGAATGCCTCCCTCACCCCACCACCCTCCCCAGTAGTAGCCTAGTAGTAGAATGCCTCCCTCACCCCACCACCCTCCCCAGTAGTAGCCTAGTAGTAGAATGCCTCCCTCACCCCCCCACCCTCCCCAGTAGTAGCCTAGTAGTAGAATGCCTCCCTCACCCCACCACCCTCCCCAGTAGTAGCCTAGTAGTAGAATGCCTCCCTCACCCCCCCACCCTCCCCAGTAGTAGCCTAAATGATAGCCAGGACGTCACATGAAACATCCACTGCTGCATTCCTGCTCAGCAAACCCCATCCTGACAGACTCACAGACACACAGTAGCAATGCAGCCTCTCTAGACTCTGCCTTAAAGGTTGTGTGTAGAGGAGGGGGCGGTTTGGGAAATTGAGATCCAAGACCCAGAGCACCTCAGCCAGTGCAACGTTAACTTTTACTGTTCCAGTAGTCAGTGTGGTGCACCATGTGTCATGTCTTATTGTAGTAGTGGTTGTACAGCGCCATGAGGAGCCACATCAGAAAGGGTTATTACTGAAGAGGTGTGTGTGTGTCAAATATCCCATCTGCAGAAGAACTAAGGTCAAAAGATATTTCCATCTAAAATCAGACTGACAAACGCAGTATGTGCTGGCTCATGGCTCATATAAATAACGTTATATACAATGTAGACAGTACTGATATGTGCAAATTCAGGTAAGAAGGGTTGTATGTAGTGTAGCAGAGTTGTGCAGAGGTCAACTCCAACCACTGAGATGAGGCCCATTGTGATCGACATGGTCATGACCTTTCTGGTTGAAACAGCTTGCCATGATCTTCCCTGAAATTTTAAACTCTTTGAACTGAATGATCTTTTGCCCTGTACAAAGACCCCTCTGGAGTCTTTTGCTACTTTAAATGCAGTCAATTGGCAATAATTCAGTTCCTTCCTCCTTTGTGGATCCTTTATTTTGACCTGGCATTGTGCTGCTTATGTAACCCATGAAATTAGTCAGACACTTTCTCCCCAAGTTCGACTGCTGCAGCCTCTGGACTGCAAAAACACATGGCACGTACTGCTGCTTTCTCTGCGTGCTCATTTTTTAATACTGGAAAACAGTGGAGGCTGCTGAGGGAAGGACGGCTCATAATAATGTCTGGAATGGAGTATAATGGATGGAATGAAGTGAATGGAATAGTATCAAACACATGCATGTGGTTGATACCATTCCATTGAATCCATTCCAGCCATTATTATGAGCCGTTCTCCCCTCATCAGCCTCCACTGCTGGAAAACGGTTTGTTTCAATCCTCATGCCATGCATTGTGTGTCTGCTTGAGTGTCTGCCTCACATTTCTTTTTCCTTGAGTCAATAATACAGTATCTGGAGTGTTATTGGCTCTATTCACTGAGTCAACATTGTTCAGACTTATTCTCAAAAGTCACTGAATTCTATCACAAAACACACATATACACATGTATTACACATAATCCTGAATAAACAGATCTGAAACAAGGAATGCATGTAGAAGAAGATGGCTTGTTAACAGGAGAGTACAACTTAATTGGCATGGTTTGTTTTGCAGTGAGGAAATAATAAAATGCGCCTGTACATAAGAAACATGGCTCCCAACAACACAGAAAAGAAAGTAAATACCAGCCTGTGACGGCAGCTGACGCATTGTCCTCCTCTTTCTGTTCAGCCTGGGCTCCCTGTGACACAAAATCATTACACGACCCAGTACACTCTGTCTTACCCCCTCTTTATTTTTCTACAAAAATATTTCACCTTAGAAAAGACGGCTGAGAAATGTACGTTTTTTTTGCAACTGCCATAGAACTTTTCACCTCAAATAGATCTGTATATAGAGACTGTAAGTAAATATATCTTAGCAATATTAATAAATCTAGTTGTGTTTTGAGTGGGTGCCCTCCTCTCAGCAGGCAGCTGGTGGATATCCATGTCCAGCCTCTGTCCTGTTACCCAGACATCCCCCTATCCTCAGAGATAGTTCATGTTAGGAGAGACATCCAATGGAGAAGGAGAAAGGCGTCCCTGGGTGACCGTTGGGTATCGCTGACCACTGTGGTGGCCACTGACCAGACCAGACCAAGACATCGTGAAAACCCCATCATGACCATCCCCGAGTAGCGTTCGACCACAATCTCTCTGTGTTTATTACAAAAATACATCCTAATAATCAATACTAATGGGTTACCCTCTCTAATGATGGCAGTAGGTGCTACTGTATCTGAGCTGAGAAAAAAAAGAAAGATACAGGTGCAAAGGTCACAAAAGGGCACGTGAGTGCATTCAAGGAAAGAGAGTCAGTGTCATTACAGGAAGTAGTGTCCATTCCATCCAGATAGCCCTGACATTAGAAGTGGGAGAACAAGCTGTCCAATGATAGGGGAGTGTCCATCCGGCCAGCCCAGACATTACCAGTTGAATGAGTGAGTGGAGACGGAAGCATTTGTCCCGCTAGCTCAGACCGTAAAAAACGCACATGAAGTGGTCTTTGTGTGTGTGAGGGTTCTTAAAGTAACTTTCCAGTGACAATCTAACTTTTAAAAGTTAATATTCTGTTAACTCATACATAAATAATGTTGTTGACTCAACCTATACTAGTATTTGTGGCCAAAACATAAATTGGAGACAAAACACTTGAAAAACCCCACCTCAAACCATTAAAAAAATGCTTGCTATTTCCTCAGAGAAGCTGGTCATCTTCCCGAGGAAGATGAGCTAGCCAATCAGTGGTCTACTCGCGTGAATATTTTTAATGACCGGTATACGCCAACACCATTCTGTTGTTGGGGTACGCCCACAACACTACAACAAAGAAAAGCTGCTTTTTAACATACTTAAATCAATTTGGAAGGAAAACTATTTCACTAATATTGTAATTAATAAAACGTCATATTTCACAGAAATCCCAAAACACTGGACAGTTACTTTAAAGCTCTTATAGTGATTGTAGGAACAAAGGGACAAGGGCGCACAGCATCCCAGAGTACCACTCTCCTGCTAGACTGCTTAGTCACATTTTTGGCTATAAACTTATCATTATTATCATCAAATTGATAAACTATTTCCATTATTGTCATGTTATCACATTTCTAATTCAATATCATAATTTAAACATTATTAATTTGAAAGCATATTGATCCATTGAGAATGATTTTGTATAATAAATAAAACATTAAAAAAACAAATTAACAATGAGGATCCCAATTAAGATAATAACAATAACAACAAATTCCTCCAGTCATCGTTTTGATTCGATGGTGTAGCTGGTCTGGCAGTACCCAGGCGAAAAGCCCCTTAAGCCACTCCCCAGCTCTCAGCAGATTGGCTGCTGTACTTCCTGTCACAGAGTGAGGCTGCTCCCCTCTGCTTACATCATAGAGGGACGTAGGATAGTACCCCAGAGAGAGTCAAGAGAAGGGCGAGCAGCCAGAGGGGGGAGGGCGAGGGCTGGGCTCCAAAGGGCGAGGCCGAGTCGGAGGTGCAGGAGCACACCTCGTAGCCATTTTCGGCGTGGTCGGCGTGGTGCTGCCCGTGTAGCCGCGTGTTAGCCGTGTTATTGGCCTCTGTGGCTGGGGAGTCCGACTGCATCTCTGTACACACCAGCCAGTCCTTTCCTATGGGCCGTGGGTACCCGGCCTCCACCTCCATATCACTGCCTACCACACGCCAGTACTCCTTCCCCTTGAAGAAGTATGAGGAGCCTTAGTGAAAAGAAGAGGACAAAGAGGCTGCATCAGTGAGAAAGAGGGTGTGATGATGATTTATTTTGCTATGCTAATACATCAATGTCGCTTGATTCTGTCGCGCTGTTTTCCTACCAGTCCCTCTCTCGCTATTCACCAGTTCATTTTTCCACAACAAACTCTCCTTCTCTTCCTCTCTCATATGTATTCTTTCCCCCCCTCCTTAATCTCTGTCATTCCCTGTCTAGCTGTCTCCTCTCTCTCCAAGCCGCTATCTCTCCCTCCCTCGCTCTCATCCTCCCTAGCACCACCATCTCTCCCTCTCTTTCCTTCCCTGTCACCACATCCACCTCTCTCCGCACTCTTTCTTCCTGAGGTCTTTGATGTGCTTCCAGTTCCCAGGCCCCCAGGGTCCACGTGTATGTATGTATGTATCCTCTTGTGGCTCAGACTGTCATTTGTGCGTGTGGCCTGTGCTCACACACACATCAAACAGCTCCGAGCAGGACCTCTAGAGTTGGCAGCGGTACAGAGCCCAGCACATGACGAAGGAAAGCGCTTACATACACTCAGCCACAGGAGTCGCTACAGGGGAGAAAGGATCTAACTGGCTCATGTGGAGACTGGGCTGGAGCTGGCCATGCGTGTGTTTATGCACTGTAGAGTGAGTGTGTAAAATGGCTGTGTGTGCTACTGAAGAAGGGGTTTTGATAACTTGTGGTCACTATACTGTTTGCATATGTTTGATAAGCTGTTCTATGTGTTTGTAGCTACAGTATATGCTTGTTTGTGTGTGTGCTTGAGTTTGTGTGAGAGGTGAGGGCTGTATACTGCATGTGTGCTTTGTTGGGATTTGATTGACCAATGTGTCAGACTGTGAGTGTACTTGAATTACTGTTAGACTGGCCCTCCACTGCTTAGGGTCTGACTCTGAAATAGGCATGAATAGTGCTGTGCAATAGCTGGGACATGATGCCCTAGCACCATCCTGCACACACAGACACACACATCTCAGCTGCAGGCGATTGCTGCCATGACAACCCAACAATGAAAACACGGGCTCGGCAATGGAAACACTATGGTTGCATCCCAAATGACACCCCATTCCTTATACAGTGCACTACTTTTGACTAGAGCCCTATAGGCCCTGGTTAAAAGTAGTGCACTAAATAGGGAATAGAGTGCCATTTGGGACACTGACCTATAATTCCCAGACCACACTCCAGATCAAAAGACAATATCAAATGACATGTTAGGGGCCGTCTGCATTGAGGGCTTTAGAATGCACAGCGGCTCCACCAGGACGGTGGTTTAGGCAGGCTTGACTGATCAATGACCTGGGCTGTTTTTGACTAGATTAGTCTCCAGTCTGAGAGAGTTAGAGGGCAGGGAGGGTGGAGACGAAAAGGACCCAGTGTGGGCTAGTAGTGGATATACTGTAGAAGTAGACCTGTCAGGACCCTGAGGGCAGGCATGAATGACATACACTCAGGTACTCTATTATTTTTGTGTTCTTTTTTACTACTGCTTCCATTATTTTGGTGTACTGTCAAGTGTAGTGTACTGAATGTGTAAGAATTTCAGCTTGTATTTCGTTTTTAGAAGTGAGCTATATGTGTATATGGAGTGTGTATTTTAGAGTAAATGTGTATGTTTAGCATGTTGATCTGTGTGTGTGTCTGTCTAATACTCACCGTCAGACCATCGCATGGCGTCGTCTAGTTGGGGCGGGACCCCCTTCCACAGTGTGCTGTCTTTGGGGTAGCCCTGATCCATACGCCGTAGATGGTCGTCATAGCGCCAGTAGCGGTTGTCCTTGAAGAAGTAAGTCTTGTAGTTGTGGAGCCACACGAAGGCTGCGTCCACGCCCTCCATAGGCAGGCCGAAGTCACTGATTGGCCGAGGATAACCCTCCTCCACGTTGTTGTCCTTGAATATCCAATACTTCAGTCCTGAGGAGGCGGGACAAAGGAACGTCAATCAACGAGAGTGAACTGGATCGCTTGTTTAATTTAATAACTCAACTGAATGAAAGTGACTTGTGATTAAATGTGTTTTGTGATTAAACTATTCAATTGACTTTGAAATACAGACAGAGATATATACACTACCGGTCAAAGGTTTTAGAACACCTACTCATTCAAGGGTTTTTCTTTATTTTTACTATTTTCTACCTTGTAGAATAATAGTGAAGACATCAAAACTATGAAATAACACATATGGAATCATGTAGTAACCAAAAAGTGTTAAACAAATCAAAATGTATTTTATATTTGAGATTCTTCAAATAGCCACCCTTTGCTTTGATGACAGCTTTGCACACTCTTGGCACTCTCAACCAGCTTCATGAGGTAGTCACCTGGAATGCATTTCAATTAACAGGTGTGCCTTCTTAAAAGTAAATTGTGTGGAATTTCTTTCCTTCTTAATGCGTTTCAGCCAATCAGTTGTGTTGTGACAAGGAAGGGGGGGTATACAGAAGCCATATTTGGTAAAAGACCAAGTCCATATTATGGCAAGAACAGCTGAAATAAGCAAAGAGAAACAACAGTCCATCATTACTTTAAGACATGAAGGTCAGTCAATACGGAACATTTCAAGAACTTTGAAAGTTTCTTCAAGTGCAGTCGCAAAAACCATCAAGCGCTATGATGAAACTGGCTCTCATGAGGACCGCCACAGGAATGGAAGACCCAGAGTTACCTCTGCTGCAGAGGATAAGTTCATTAGAGTTGCCAGCCTCAGAAATTGCAGCTCAAATAAATGTTCATGTCACAGACACATCTCTACATCAACTGTTCAGAGGAGACTGTTCAGGCCTTCATGGTTGAATTGCTGCAAAGAAACCACTACTAAAAGACACCAATAAGAAGAGACTTGCTTGGACCAAGAGCAATGGACATTAGACTGGTGGAAATGTGTCCTTTGGTCTGGAGTCCAAATAGGAGATTTCTGGTTCCATCCGCTGTGTCTTTGTGAGACGCGGTGTGGGTGAACGGATGATCTCCGCATGTGTATTTCCCACCGTAAAGCATGAAGGAGGTGGTGTTATGGTGTGGTGGTGCTTTGCTGGTGACACTGTGATTTATTTTACTGGGCCTCCTGTAGCACAGTTGGTAGAGCATGGCGCTTACAACGCCAGAGTTGTGGGTTCGATTCCCACGGGGGGCCAGTATGAAAAATGTATGCACTCACTAACTGTAAGTCGCTCTGGATAAGACCGTCTGCTAAATGACTAAAATGTAAATGTGAAATTCAAGGCACACTTAACCAGCATGGCTACCACAGCAATCTGCAGCGATACGCCATCCCATCTGGTTTGGGCTTAGTGGGACTATCAATTGTTTTTCAACAGGACAATGACCCAACACACCTCCAGGCTGTGTAAGGGCTATTTTACCTAGAAGGAGAGTGATGGAGTGCTGCATCAGATGACCTGGCCTCCACAATCCCCCGACCTCAACCCAATTGAGATGGTTTGGGATGAGTCGGACCGCAGAGTAAAGTAAAAGCAGCCAACAAGTGCTCAGCATATGTGGGAACTCCTTCAAGACTGTTGGAAATGCATTCCAGGTGAAGCTGTTTGAGAGAATGTCAAGTGTGCAAAGCTGTCTTCAAGGCAAAGGGTATTTGAAGAATCTCAAATATATTTTGATATGTTTAAATTTTTTTGGGTTACTACATGATTCCAAATGTGTTATTTCATAGTTGATGTCTTCACTATTCTATAAATGTTGAAAATAGTAAAAATAAAGAAAAACCCTTGAATGAGTAGGTGTTCTAAAACTTTTGACTGGTAGTGTATTTTTTTCACAGGTTTTACCAAGAAGTGTAAGAGGTGTCCTTGTTTTGTGCTTTAGTAATCTTGATTATATTTTAAACCCTCTGTCATCCATAAAACCGTCAAAACACCCTCCAAAGCCCATGATGACACATTAAAGTAGCAATCAGCAGTTGAAACAATAACAAAGTGTATCCCCACCCCTGTTTTGGTAAAAAAGCTGAGGGATGCAGCTGGAGAAATGTAACCACTGAAATTCAAGGAATGACCATCCATGATATCACATTATAGTTTTAACCATGTTTTGAGGCTATATGGTGTTTACATTTACTTTGTTTACAAACATTAGAGTGAACCAAGCTTATATTTTGGGTTCTGATGGGGTACATTATATTCTTCAAGAATCAATGGGTCCAAAAATGGATGTAGCATGATAGACCTCTTTTCATGTGTTTCTCAGAACACGTTCGTTTGACCAGCCCCAACATATGAAAAACCTTTAAATTACAACAAAACACTTCCTTTCATAGTTAACATAACATAGTTGGTATAATACCTGGACCTCCCTGCCTCCACCACGACCATGACTGAGTTTATGAGTTATGTACCTTTGAAGAAGACGATCTTGTGGTCCCCAGGTCTCTCGTAGACAGCGTCCACACTGTCCAGGTTGGTAGGCAGGCCTCTCCAGAACCTGTGGATCTGAGCCGGACGCAGAGACACCAGGTGCTTCTCCCGCGTCAGACGCCAGAAGTACTTCCCTAGGAGGAAAATAGAGAAAGTAGAAAGTAAAGAAAAGTAGTAAGAAAAGAAAAAAGAGGAAATACAAAGTAATTCTCTCTCTTTAAGTGTTTGTATGTACAAGATTGTGCACTGTACGTGTGTACAGTAGTGAGTGTGTGTTTGTAAGCCCCTCTAGGGCTATCCCTTGTCTTGGGAGTGTGAAGGTGTGTGTGGAACTCTGAGAGTATGCTTGGCTGGGTTCTATATTGATCGCAGGCAGAGCCACACTCTGTTCTCTCTCTGTACCTTTGAAAAAGAAGGCCTCTCCACGAATCTGGGCCACTGCATCGAAGTGACTGGTGCACCTGTTAGGGGCATCTCGTGCCGGCCTAAGAAAGAAAGAAAGAAAGAAAGAAAGAGAGAAAGAAAATAATTAATTGAAGAAACTAAGACAGAATGTACACCAAACAACTTCTCTATCCCCAGTCAGACGTAATGTGTGTACGTGTCACTAATATGTGTGCAAAACGCCCATGCACACTATATTTGTGTGTTTATTTACTGCGTATGCGTGTCAATTAAAAAACAAGCCAAACATCAGAGGAGATGTTATCGTCCTGACGCAGGAGACCGAGGTCCTCACACACATTATCCCAGTGCTAACGACCGAGTTAAGCGCCTGACGTGTCCTGGCTGCAAATGACGAGTCAATTACCACGACAGGGCTGCTTTTGTGAGACGCTACTCGCCTAGATCCTTATTAACAAAGATTTCTATTCAGGGCTTATTAACAGAGGAGCTGCGCAGAGACGACTATATTAGTGACCTTTGTCAGGCTAAATCCACCTTCTCCACACATCATCCAGCAAGATGGAGTGGAGGAGAAATGAGAAGGGAAAGCTACACAGGGGAGAAAAAAAGTGAACAGAAAAGAGGACAAAGTATCCACTTGCTACGAGTCAATTATGAAAATCTATTATTTGTTCGGTGCTTCTGTTCTGACACTTGGTGTTGAGTGCTGTCATCTGGAGACTGGGTGTGGTGTAAATGGATTCATTTTGTACTCTGAGCACACACTCGGCTGTATTTTACTGTGACTGGGGAACAAGGTGAAATAAGGACTGCTATCGCTCACTGCTGCGGCATTGTGACAATGTCCAAATTCGCTGACCTCCAGGACAGATAGACAACTGAGGGAGAGAAAATAGGTCTGGAAGTTTCTGAGCTTCAGTTTGGAGGTATACAGGGGTGTGTAGATTTAATGTGTCTGCCTATGTGTCCATGTGAGTGTGTGAGTATATGTGTGTGTGTGTGACTTACGGGACAGCAGATCTGTTCTCAGGGAGGTCCAGTAGTACAGGTGGGTCAGCGGTCTGGGAGGGATCATCAGGACGGGCCGTATGAGACACTGAATCTCTCACCCCTGGGAAAGATGAAAGGGCAAGGGTCAAGTCAACAGCACCTTGACACGCAACCCCACATTCAGATATTCAAAACATAGGCTGCGTTTACACAGGCAGCCCAATTCTGATATTTTTTTCACTAATTGGTCTTTTGACCAATCAGATCAGCTCTTTTGCCAATAATTGGGCAAAAGATCAGAATTGGGCTGCCTGTGTAAACGCAGCTATACAGCCCCAGCATGATTCAACATGTTTTCTCCCTCCTTCCCTTCCTTTTCTCTCTCCATCTCTCCCCCACTCTCTCACCCTCCCTTTCTTCTTTGTCCTACCTTGCCCGCTAACTCAAGTCTCTTCCCTTCTCCCCCAGCCCCTTATCCCCTCTCACCTATCAGTCTTCCTCTCGTCGCCCCTCAAGTATCTGTCTTCCTCTACTCTCCTCCCTCTCTCAGTAGCATGGCACGAGGTGATAAGCAGGGCCTGTGCCACAGGGATGACCAATTAAAGCCCTCTCTCCACTCCCTGCCACTGTAACCAGCAAGCTAATTAAATCAATAATCCCTGCATATAAACAAATACATTTTGCTTCCTGTGTCGAGGCCTTGGGTTTCCTGCTCTGTACCGCCGTGTTGCGCTGAGTGATGGGCGGCCACGTCCCACTAGGAATCATGGGTAATTATAGGAGACATTTGCAGTGAGTGGTTGAGGGGTGGTGGTGGGTGGGAGAGCGGGCGGTCTGCACCTGTACATTAGACAGCTAATGTATATCTCTAGGATTTTCCGCACAGCATGTGTACATAGAAGGGATGGCAGGATGCCAGTCCAGTGATCGGTGTCTAGTGTAAGTGGGGTAGGCGTGTGGGGGGGCAGGTATAGAAGAGTTATGGAGAAGTAGCAAGAGGTGTTCAGATGTGTGGAGCGAAGGATAAAGATGACTGAAATAGGAAAGATTGGTGGAGAGGAGAGTGGAGAGGGAGATGACTGGAATATGTGAGATGGAGAGGGGGAGAAGAGAAAGAGAAACGTTGGTTATAGTAGAGGAAAGCTGGAGAACGTACCGTAGAGCTGCCAGACACGGACCTTGTCCTCATAGGGGAGGTCGTACTTGAGTGGGTCCCCCACAGGACCCTGGTAGTACGGCCTCATGATGGACTCTATGGCTGAGGTGTGGGCCAGGCCAATAGCATGACCAAACTCATGCACTGCTACCGCAAACAGATCCATCCCATGAGATTCTGTGGAGAGAGAGCAAGCGAGAGGATAGACGTGAGAGAGATAACAGTGAGATTTCTCCATCCATTGAAGCAGAGAAAAGCTTTAATAAAGCTTTCGTATCATGAACACACCCCTCACTGATAGACAAGACAAGACAGAAGAATGTTGTGTTGGACTGACCTAGTAAGCCTTGGCTTGTGTGAACCGGAGTGGCTAATAGGAGCAGGAGCCTATTGTGACATGATGAGGTAGGACCCAGGAGCAGAAAAGAGAACCAGACGAGGAACCAGTGGCTTAGAATAAACGTAAATATTTTACTGGGAAAAAGTTCAAAAGTAGGTTTAAAGTAAAACTGGGAAAACAACAAACCCTAGGGCTCAAAAACTTAGGAGACAAATGCACACAGCAAACTAATCAAGCTTCTGCAAAGGGTAACAGAAAACACACCTCTTAAAAGGGAATCATAATTAGTAATAGAAAACACCTGAGTGTCATAATAGTCTTTAGGGCAGTCTCTGCCGCCCTCTGGTGACAGGTGGGACAATGAGAGTACCCCCCTTCTAGGAGCGGCTCCAGCCGCGGATCCAGGGTGACCACCAAGTCATTGGTTGAAGTCCCTAACAAATTCCGGGTCCAGGATGTCCGGGCAGGCACCCACGCCCGCTCCTCGGGCCGTAGCCCTCTCAGTCCACCAGGTACTGCAGGGTGCCCCGGACCCGACGTGCTTCCAACAGACGACGGACAGTGTAGTCCGGGCAGCCGCCAACAAGTTGAGAGGGTGGAGGGGTAGGTGTGGGGGGAGAGAGGGACTGGTCCTTACAAGCTTGAGACATGGAAGGATGGACAGACTCTCATTAACCTGGGGAGCTGGAGACGATAGGTGACCGGGTTGATGCGACTCAGAATCTTGAATGGTCCCATGTAGCGTGGAGCAAGATTCCGAGAGTCCACTTTTAAGGGGAGATCACGGGTGGGCAGCCACACCCGTTGACCCGGTTAGAGGAGCCGCAGGGGCCTTCGGTGCCGGTTTGCCTGGTGTTGTTGTCGGACAGAGGAGTGGAGCAGGGAGGAACGCGCTCTAGTCCAGGTGCAGCGAAATCGTTGAATGAACGCCTCTGCTGAGGGCACCCCCGCTTCGGCCTCTTGTTCAGGAAATGGGGGGGGGGGGCAACCCGAACTGACACTTGAACTTGGGTAGTGCGATGAAATGGGCTGCCTTGGAGAACCGATCGACGACCACCAGGATAGTGGTAAGCCCTTGGGATGGAGGTAACCCCGTGATCAAGTCTAGGGACAGGTGGGACCAGGGCCAGTTGTGGATGGGCAAAGGTTGGAGCAACCCAGCCAGGTCGCGAGGACTTGCTTTGGGCACGGATGGAGCAGGTCGTAAGAAAGGATCTCACATCCTCAATCATGTTGGGCCACCAGAATTTCCGCCTAAGGAACTCCAGTGTCTGATTAACCACTGGATGCCCAATTAATTTAGAGGAGTGTCCCCATTGTAGTACTCGAGAACGGGCTGTTAGTGGGACCCCCACCGGGGTCAGGTTCTCGGGTCTGAGCTTGTCGGACCGTGGTCTCAAGAGCTCCCGGTTGCCTACATCATATTTGCGTTCCACTGGCGAGAACCGCTTGGAGAGAAAGGCACATGGGTGCAGTTTCCTGTCCCCCTCGTTCCGCTGTGAAAGGACCACCCCTGCTCCGGTATCTAGGGCGTCCACCTCTACCACGATGGGACGAGCAGAATCAGGATGAACGAGGATGGGTCTGGAAGTGAAACGTCCCTTGAGCCCCTCGAATGCCCTGTCAACCTTGGGTGTCCAGCAAAACTGGGTCTGGGATTGACGGGTTAGGGCTGTGAGTGGCGCTGCCACCGCACCAAAGTTGCTTATAAAACATCTGTAAAAATTGCAAACCCGATGAACCGCTGGCATTGTTTGAGTGAGGCGGGACGGGGCCAGTCGGTGACCGCCTTAACCTTTACGGGGTCCATTTAGATGCCGGCGGTAGAGATAATGTGGCCCAGGAATGAGACTTGGCATATGTGGAACTCACACTTCTCGATTTTGATGTACAGCTGACTCTGCAGGAGGCATCTCAGGACTTGGCGGACGTGCAAGATGTGTTCAAGAAGGGTCTTGGAGAAGATCAGGATGTCGTCGGGGGAAACAAAGACGAAATGATTCAACATGTCCCTAAGAGTCTCATTGACCAATGCTTGGAAGACTGCCGGTGAGTTCAATAATCCGAATGGCATGACTAAATAATCAGTGGCCACTAGGGGTGTTAAAGGCAGTTTTCCATTCATCGCTCTCCCTGATTCTCACCAGATTGTAAGCGTAGCGGAGGTCCAGTTTGGTGAAGAATTGGGCCCCTTGGGCAAGCTCCAAGGTGGAGGACATCAGGGGTAGGGGGTAACAGTTCTTAATCATAATCCTGTTCAGCCCTCTGTAATCGATGCAGGGACACAGACCCCCATCCTTCTTTCCCACGAAGAAGAAGCCTGCGCCGGCTGGGGATGTTGAGGAACAAATTAAGCCTGCCTCCAGCGACTCCCGGATGTAGTTGTCCATGGCTGCTGCTTCAGGGGCCTAGAGGGAGTAAAGACGACCCCGGGGAGGGGTTGAGCCAGGTAGGAGCTCTATAGCGCAGTCATATGGTCGATGAGGAGGGAGGGTGGCGGCTTGCCTCCTACTGAAGGCTTCCCAGAGGTTGAAGTATTCGGGAGGGAGAGGGGAGAAGTCTTGGGCTTCAATGGATGCAGGGTGACGCGGAGAGCCTCTTAGTGGGGGTCTTAGGCATTTAATCTGGCAGTTATTTCCCCAGTCTAGTAGGTGTCCCGTTGGCCAGGAGAATAGTGGGTTGTTGTGCTAGCCAGGGGTACCCTAGGATAAGGGGGTTCTCGGGAGCAGTGATCAAAATAAATCTAAGAGTCTCTGAGTGGTTCACCCCGACCTGCAGTAGAATGGGCTTGGTCTGATATTACACCTGGCCGGAGCCGATGGGGCGTCCATCTTTGGCCTTGAATCTGCAGAGGGATGGGGCATTTCATGCAGAGGATTTGTAATTCTCTGGCGAGGTCCTGATCAATGAAATTATCCGCGGCCCCGGAGTCCACGAAGGCTTGAATATGGTGCTGATGGTTGTCCCAGTGTAGGGTCGTGGGTAGTGACAGACGGTGACTGGGTAGCCTGGGAGTCACTGCACAGCTCATCAGGGTCTCCCCTTGTCCTGGCGAGCCCCTGCGTTTCTCGTAAGCTCTGGGCATGTAGAACGGAGATGGCAGAGATCTCCGTAGTAGAGGCAGCAGCCTTTCCGCATGTGCCTGTCGCGTTCCTGTGGGCTCAGACATGTGCGTCCCAGCTGCATGGGCTCATGAGTGCTGGGCTCGGGGAGCTTGGGGTATTCGGGAAACCGGCATACTGGGATGCTGTCAAAGGGGTGCTGTCTCACTTGCTCTCGGATGCGGTTGTCGATCTTGATTTCCAGCGTTATCAGGGACTCAAGGTCCTCTCCCAGTTTCCGAGAGGCCAGTTCATCTTTGATAGAGTTAGACAGACCCCGGTGGAAGGCGGTGACCAGTGCCTCACTATTCCACCCACTCTCGACGGCGAGGGTGCAGATCTCAATGGCGAAGTCGGCCACTGGTCTTCTCGTCCGCCGACTGGGTGGTCGAAGACTCGTCGCAACTTGGAAGTGAAGGCTGTTAGCAAATCAAATTCTATTGGTCACATACACATATTTAGCAGATGTTATTGTGGGTGTAAAGAAATGCTATGGAGCTGCAGGATGGTGGCTGCTGTTCCCACACCATCGTTGCCCACACCAGGGCTTTGCCCGAGAGTAGAGAGAGGATATAGGCGATCTTGGCCCGATCGGTGTGGAACGAGGAGGGCTGTAGCTCGAACACCAGAGAGCACTGAGTGAGGAACCCCTTGCATCTTGCCGGGTGGCCATCATACTGTTCGGGGGCTGGGATCTTGGGTTCCCGGTGCAGGTTCCCTGGGGCATCTACGGCGATGTCTGGAGCACTGGGACTTGGGCAGTGGCTCCTCCTGGGTTGGGGGTGTGCAGTGGTTGGAGGGAGTCGGTAAGTGCCCGGAGAGTCTCTGATATTTGGGAGAGTTGTTCTTGCTGCCGCCCCAGCAGTGCTCCTTGGTGGGTTATAACGTTCTTGATCTGGTTGATCTCTGCTGGGTCCATGCTGGAGGCAGAAGCTTGCTGTGACATGATGAGGTAGGACCCAGGAGCAGAGAAGAGAACCAGATGAGGAACCAGTGGTTTAGAATAAACATAAATACTTTACTGGGAAAAAGTTAAACAGTAGGTAAAAGTAAAACTGGGAAAACAACAAACACTAGGACTCGAAAACGTACTCGGTAGACAAACATACATGGCAAACGAATCAAGCATCTACAAAGGGTAACAGAAAACACACCTCTCTTAAAAGGGAATCATAATTAGTAATAGAAAACACATGAGTGTCATAATAGTCTCTAGGGCGGTCTCTGCTGCCCTCTGGTGACAAGTGGAACCATGACAGGTCTCTGCCGCCCTCTGGTGACAGGTGGAAGCATGACGCTTATCTCCTGTTTCTGTAGCGTGAGGCAGTACACCCCCTGGACAGGACGCTAGTCTATTGCAAGGCCTTACTCCCAATCGATCTTCTTAATGCTGAGTGTCAAGCAAAAAGCAAATACTTTTTACAGTCTTTGGTACGACTCGGCCGGGGATCAAACTCCCAACCTTCCAATCTCAGGGCGGACACTTAGTTTTTTTCTCTTACTTCTGAACTCATCTTCATATAGTTACAGTTAAGAGGAGTGGCAGACAGGCACAGAGGCTTTTAATGCTTTTGGGGACATGGTGCAGAGAGATAGCTATGGAAATGCAGTCTGTGCCATGAGCTGTCAGTCACAGAGGAGCATTGAGGGACACCTGGAGAGAGTGCAGCATGCTAGAAATACCTCTTCTCTCCTCCATGCTCCTCTGTGACTGACACAAAAACAAAACCTGTTCGTCTGGCTCTGCTAAGCGAGACTAAGAGTTTTAACCTGTGGCTGAGAGATTTCAATTGCGGCTCCACCATCCACCAAAGTCAGTGTGGTGTGTGTGTGTTAGCTTGCCACAGCTAGCTAGGTTCCCTGGCGCTGTGTGTGTGGCTAGCTTTAGATTAGCACAGGCTTGGCTGCGGCTCAGTGTCATGCTCAAACACAGACAAATGAGAGAGTTGGTGATAGATTCACTCCTGGTTAGTGCAGCCACCAGAGCGATTAAAGTCCCAATACATGTTGTAATCTACAGGAGCACATTGTGCAGAAATGGAATGGAGAAATGGTGGAGAAGGAAGGGAGGGAAGGGAGGAAGGGATACAAGGATGGAGGGAGGTCATGGTACCATGGTGCCATTTCATTTACAAGGAGTATGCAGTGTGGAGGAGTTAGCGTCTGGGCTGGGATGGGTAGCAGCAGGGGGTTACAGAGAGAGGGAGAGAGAGCGTGCAGGCCAGATGGAGTCTGTCTGTCCCATTAGATTTGGGGATGGGACCCCTTTCTAAAAGCAAGCCACAGGTGTCCAGAAAAGGGTGCTGCTGGGAATGCTTTAGGAGTCTGTGGAGGATGATAGTAAAGGCTGTGTGTGTGATGAGAGGAACAATCCCCTATTCCCTCTTAGAGTCCTCTGTACACGGACTACAGCAAGTTCAGCCTTGTGACTATTTACTCAGCCAAAATGCTATCAGCTTTGTGGAACCTGACTCCATGCCCCTGTGACCATCTCTAAATATGAATAGGGCTCCATTCCGATGTCTCTCTCCACTCCTCAGGAGAGGGCTGCTGTTCCTCTGTGGTGAAGGCATACAGCCTGTTTGGCCATGGGGTGCACCCTGGTCCCCGAGGAGCCAGTCAGCCAGAGCAGGGAGACTAAATGACTGGCTGGCAGCTTGATAATGTGGATGAGCAGAGTGGAGCAATTTCCTCCCTCTAACGCTCTCTCTCTCTCTCTCTTCCCCTCTCCCTCTCCCTCTCCCTCTCCCTCTCCCTCTCTCTCTCTCTCTCTCTCTCTCTCTCTCCCTCTTTCACACAAACATGAACACACTCAAGCGTGCACACGCACACAGGCACGAATCGAAGCCAAATTGCGAAAGCCATCAAAAACACACCTGCTTAATGAGCCTTTTGTTTCGTCCACCGTAAGCAGTCTGCATTAGCGAGCAATCAGGGGCGAGATAATGAATAAAAGCAATCTGTCTGCTGTCAAAACAAAAACAGCCTTCCCCTGGCTCCACTTATGTGTCCCGGGCCCCAAGAGCCTACCCTGGCCACCACATTGGATGTCACCCCTTACAATCAACCAGTGGGGAGCAGAATGCTAGCGAACTTAAATGGAGCATTCAGCATTCTTCTAGCTCCGCTGTTCTCCAAATGTCCATTTTAAATTCAGTGCTAATTACACACATTAGCAGATGGCCCTCAAAGGGGGGAAAGTTCTAAGGTCCTGACAAGAACAATACACTGGGAGATGTTTTCAGAGAATAGGCAAGGGGCGAGAGAAAAAAAGGGTGAGAGGAAAAGCAATTACTCAAGTCTTATTCCTCTGATAACGTCCATCCTTCTTAAGAAGATTAGGGCCCTGGAAGCCTACTGAACCACCACGTTTCACTGCTAGCTCCTGACCTTACAAGTTTACAACCTCTCCAAAGATTATCGTCTTGTTGGAAAGTTGCAGCAACAACAACCCACTCCAATATCTAGGATACTGGGAAAAAAGCAAGGGCCGGGCCTTGAATCCTGTTACAGACTGACAGAAAAGGACCTAAATGAAAGAAGCACCTGCATGGCTCGCTATTATGACAGAAAACTAGGGACAACTAGTTAAGGTTTAACTCCCTTTTCTAACCCAAAGCACCAACAATGTTTTCATTACGCATGTCAAAGAACACAATCCTTCAGTATCGTAAACACAAAAATAACCATAACACACATACACAACACTTGCCAAGGTTAGGCATTGGTGTCAGTTTTAGTAAGAGATTTTTTAGGTTAGTATCCTACTGTGTGGAGGGACTAAGAGTCGCTGTGTTGACCCTACGGACTGTGAAGTTGAGAAGAAATTAAGAGATGTTTCATTAACTGGCTTTCCTGCGCCTCGGCCACTCACGTCTGCCACCAGAGAGTCAAGGCAAACACGAAACGCAAACAAACACAAATAAATCCAAGCGATGAAGGAGTAGGAAATTATATCAGAAATCAAGACGGTGGTTTGGGGTGTTTATTCGTTTCAGTAAAAGGGTTCATATCATAAGCAAATACTGGCGCGATCTCATTCCCTGTGTGGGTTGAGAAGGGTAAATCATAATATTCATCATCATCATTATCCTTCACTTCCACCTCCTCCTCCTCATCATCATTTATTAATGCAGTGTGCCAATGATGTGAAATGGCTTGGAGAGAGGCTGGATTTTCCAATCATCTTCCTTCACTTTCTTCCACATCATTGAATCCAACCCTCCATCCGCCAACCCTCTCAGTGTATTCCCCTGACCCCTACCGCCTCCCTCCTCCCTCCTCCCTCCCTCCCTGTCTGCTCCACCTGCCAGTCCCCGTGTAGGCAGCTGCTGCCTGCCTGCCCGGCCTGGTCAGGCCTGGTGGGAGCCCTAATTGGAGCAGACTGAGCCGCTGTCCAGGAGCATATGGCCCCCAGGCCTCCTGCAGGACAGAGGGAGACCAGGGCATGGCCTGGCAGCCTGGCCCCATCACCAGGCATACAAGCTGGGCCAGTCTGGATCACACAGCCCCGCTTCTCTCCTACCCCCACCTCCTACCCCCCACACTGAGGTCTGGGTCCCACAAGCAAGCATAGAAGGCCCTCGCTCGTCTGGCATTCGGCAAATCAGATCATGACTTGCTTCCTGTTTAAAAGCAGAAGCTGAAAAAGGAAGTACCCGCGATTCACTTCGTTGAGAAATGGTCACCAGAATCAGAGGTTATGCTTCAGGACTGCTTTGCTGGCACTGATTGGAATATGTTTAGAGACTACACTGATAACATCGACGAGCTAACCACCTCCATCACCGGCTTATTAGAAAACGCATCGGCGACGTTGTATCCACGGTGAGGGTTCGCTTCTTCCCCAATCAAAGGCCCTGGATTAACACCAAGGTTGGCATTAAACTAAAGAGCAGGGCTACCGCACACAGAGCTATCGCAGACAACCCTGATGCTACGGCCGAAGAGAGGAATAAGTACAAGAAGGCCCGCTATGATGTCTGCAGAGTCATCAAACGAGTAAAATAAAACTATAGGAAAATGGTGGAATCATATTACACAGGCTCCGACGCCCGCCACATGTGGCAGGGGCTACTGTCTATTACGGATTACAAAGGAAGACCCAACCCCTCCTCAAAAAACCTACACTCGATCCCTCCGATGTCAACAACTACAGACCAGTATCCCTTCTTTCTTTTCTCTCCAAAACTCTTGAGCGTGCCGTCTCTAGCAAACTCTCCTGCTATCTCTCTCAGAATGACCTTCTTGATCCAAACCAGTCAGGTTTCAAGACTGGTCATTCAACTCAGACTGCTCTTTTCTGTGTCACGGAGGCTCTCCGCACTGCTAAAGCTAACTCTCTCTCCTCTGCTCTTATCCTTCTAGACCTATATGCTGCCTTTGATACTGTGAACCATCAGATCCTCCTCTCCACCCTCTCCGAGTTGGGCATCTCCGGCGCTGCTCACTCTTGGATTGCGTCCTACCTGACAGGTTGCTCCTACCAGGTGGCGTGGCGAGAATCTTTCTCCGCACCATGTGCTCTCACCACTGGTGTCCCCCAGGGCTCAGTTCTAGGCCCTCTCCTATTCTCGCTATACACCAAGTCACTTGGCTCTGTCATATCCTCACATGGTCTCTCCTATCATTGCTACGCAGACGACACACAATTAATTTTCTCTTTTCCTCCTTCAGATAACCAGGTGGCGAATCGCATCTCTGCATGTCTGGCAGACTTATCAGTGTGGATGTCGGATCACCACCTCAAGCTGAACCTTGGCAAGACAGAGCTGCTCTTCCTCCAGGGGAAGGACTGCCCGCTCCATGATCTCGCCATCACGGTTGACAACTCCATTGTGTCCTCCTCCCAGAGTGCAAAGAACCTTGGCGTGACCCTGGACAACACCTTGTCGTTCTCCGCTAACATCAAAGCAGTGACCCGATCCTGCAGGTTCATGCACTACAACATTCGCAGAGTGCGACCCTACCTTACATAGAAAGCGGCACAGGTCCTAATCCAGGCACTTGTCATCTCCTGTTGGCTGGGCTGCCTGCCTGTGCCATTAAACCCCTACAACTTATCCAGAACGCTGCAGCCCGTCTGGTGTTCAACCTTCCCAAGTTCTCTCATGTCACCCCGCTCCTCCGCACACGCCACTGGCTTCCAGTTGAAGCTCGCATCTACTACAAAACCATGGTGCTTGCCTACGGAGCTGTGAGGGGAATGGCACCTCCTTATCTTCAGGCTCTGATCAGACCCTACACCCAAACGAGGGCACTACGTTCATCCACCTCTGGCCTGCTAGCCCCCCTACCTCTACGGAAGCAAAGTTCCCGCTCAGCACAGTCAAAGCTATTCGCTGCTCTGGCACCCCAATGGTGGAACTAGTTCCCCCACGATGCCAGGACAGTGGAGTCATCCTGCCATCCAGGACCTCTATATCAGGCGGTGTGAAAAGAAGGCCCATAAAATCGTCAAAGACCCCAACCACCCAAGCCATAGACTATTTTCTCTGCTGCTGCACGGCAAGAGGTACCGATGCATCAAGTCTAACACCAACAGGCTCTTGAACAGCTTCTATCCCCAAGCAATTCGACTAATAAATAGCTAATAAAATAGCTACACGGACCGAGTTTACCTTATATCTTTATTGACTGTTTATTTCAGTATTTGCACTCTCTCTATGCACACTCACACACACTGTCACTCCAACACACACACACAAACACTCACTCCATCATTTGCTCAGTAACACATTATTAACACATACAGTGCATTCGGAAAGTATTCAGACCCCTTCACTTTCTCCACATTTTGTTCTTACAGCCTTTTCCTAAAATTGATTAAATAAAAATGTTTACTCATCAATCTACACACAATATCACATAGTGACAAAGTGAAAACAGATTTTTATACATTTTTGCAAATGTATTAAAAATAAAAAAACTTTACTTAGGTATTCAGACCCTTTGCTATGAGACTCAAAATTGAGCTCAGGTGCATTCTGTTTCCATTGATCATCCTTGAGATATGTCTACAACTTGATTGCAGTCCACCTGTGGTAAAAAGATTTGGAAAGGCACACACCTGTCTATATAAGGTCCCACAGTTGACAGTGCATGTCAGAGCAAAAACCAAGCCATGAGGTCGAAGGAATTGTCCGTAGAGCTCCGAGACAGGATTGTGTCAAGGTACAGATCTGGGGAAGGGTACCAAAAAATGTCTACAGCATTGAAGGTCCCCAAGAACACAATGGACTCCATCATTCTTAAATGGAATAAGTTTGGAACCACCAAGACTCTTTCTAGAGCTTGCCACCTGGCCAAACGGAGCAATCGGGGGAGAAGGGCCTAGGTCAGGGAGGTGACCAAGAACCCGATGATCACTCTGACAGCGCTCCAGAGTTCCTCTGTGGAGATGGGAGAACCTTCCAGAAGGACAACCATCTCTGCAGCACTATACCAATCAGGCCTTTATGGTAGAGTGACCAGACGGAAGCCACTCCTCAGTAAAAGGAACATGTGTCAGGTTTGACGTGTATGCAGAAAACGAAGTCAAGCGCAGGACACCGAGCGACTGGCAGACGTACTTTACTAAACACAGTAATGAAAGTACAAAACAACAAAAACCTCCAAACAGGGAGGAACAACACTAGCATACAACAGCACTGTCGACCTAACGGAGAACAATCACACACACCAAACAATTGAGAGACAGGGGTATAAAGGGAATACAATCAACACTAATGGGACACAGGTGTACACAATACAGACCTATCTAGACAAACACCGAAACATAGATCGGTAGCAGCTAGTACTCCGGGGACGACGAACGCCGAAGCCTGCCCGAGCAAGGAGGAGGAGCAGCCTCGGCTGAATCCGTGACAGTACCCCCCCCCCCCCTTGACGCGCGGCTCCAGCCGTGCGCTGACCCCGGCCTCGGGGACGGCCAGGAGGACGCGGAGCAGGGCGAGTCGGATGACTCCGGTGGTAATCCCTCAACATGGAGGGATCTAGGATGTCCCTCCTAGAGACCCAGCACCGTTCCTCCGGACCGTACCCCTCCCACTCCACGAGATACTGCAGGCCCCCCATCCGACGCCTCGAATCCAAGATGGAACGGACTGAGTACGCCGGAGCCCCCTCGATGTCCAATGGGGGCGGAGGAGCCTCTCGTACCTCACTCTCCTGGAGTGGACCAGCTACTACCGGCCTGAGGAGAGACACATGGAACGAGGGGTTAATGCGGTAATTAATGGGCAGTTAGCATACCTCGTTCAATATCCTCAGGACTTTAAATGGCCCCACAAACCGCCTACCCAGCTTCCGGCAGGGCAGGCGAAGGGGCAGGTTTCGGGTCGAGAGCCACACCCAATCTCCCGGTGCATACACCGGAGCCTCACTACGTTGGTGATCGGCACTCGCCTTCTGCCGCCTGATAGCCCGTTGCAGATGGACATGCGCAGCGTTCCATGTTTCTTCCGAGCGCCGAAACCACTCGTCCACCGCAGGGGCTTCGATCTGGCTCTGATGCCAAGGTGCCAGGACCGGCTGATAACCCAGCACACACTGAAAAGGCGTAAGGTTAGTGGAGGAGTGGCGGAGTGAGTTTTGGGCTATCTCCGCCCAGGGGATATATCCCGACCACTCCCCCTGCCGGTCCTGGCAATAGGACCTCAGAAACCTACCCACATCCTGGTTCACTCTCTCCACCTGCCCATTACTCTCGGGGTGAAAACCAGAGATAAGGCTAATCGAGACCCCCAGACGTTCCATAAACGCCCTCCAGACTCTAGAGGTGAACTGGGGACCCCGATCAGACACTATATCCTCAGGCACCCCGTAGTGCCTGAAGACGTGTGTAAACAGGGCGTCAGCAGTTTGTAGGGCTGTAGGGAGACCTGGCATAGGAATGAGATGGCAGGCCTTTGAAAACCGATCCACAACGACCAAGATCGTCGTGTTCCCCTGGGAGGGGGGAAGGTCCGTGACAAAATCCACCGATAGGTGAGACTACGGCCGTTGTGGAACGGGGAGGGGTTGTAACTTCCCTCTGGGCAGGTGTCTAGGTGTCTTACACTGGGCGCACACCGAGCAGGAGGAAACATAAACCCTCACGCCCTTAGCTAAAGTGGGCCACCAGTACTTCCCACTAAGCCAGTGCACTGTCCGACCAATACCAGGATGACCAGAGGAGGGTGACGTGTGAGCCCAATATATCAATCGATCACGAACCTCGAGCGGCACGTATTTCCGACCCTCTGGACATTGTGGGGGAGTAGGATCGGTACGTAACGCCCACTCGATGTCCGCATCAACCTCCCACACCACCGGTGCCACCAGACAAGACTCCGGAAGTATGGGAGTGGGCTCAATGGACCTCTCCCCTGTGTCATATAGTCGGGACAGGGCGTCTGCCTTAGTGTTCTGTGACCCTGGTCTATAGGTGAGCTTAAACACAAATCGGGTAAAAAACATAGCCCACCTTGCCTGGCGAGGGTTCAGCCTCCTCGCTGCCCGGATGTACTCCAGGTTACGATGGTCAGTCAAAATGAGAAAAGGGTGGTTAGCCCCCTCAAGCCAATGTCTCCACACCTTTAGGGCTTGAACCACAGCCAACAGCTCCCTGTCCCCCACGTTATAATTGCGCTCCGCCGGACTGAGCTTCTTAGAAAAGAAAGCACAGGGGCGGAGTTTTGGTGGCGTACCCGAGCACTGAGACAGTACAGCACCGATCCCAGCCTCGGACGCATCCACTTCAACTTGGAACGCCAAAGAGGGATCCGGATGTGCCAGCACCGGAGCCGAGGTAAACAGGTCCTTCAGATGTCTAAAAGCCCTGTCCGCCTCAGCCGACCACTGCAGACGCACCGGACCCCCCTTAGCAGGGAGGTAATGGGAGCTGCTACCTGTCCAAAGCCCCGGATAAACCTCCGGTAGTAATTGGCAAAACCCAAGAACCGCTGCACTTCCTTCACTGTGGTGGGAGTCTGCCAATTACGCATGGCTGAAACGCGGTCAATCTCCATCTCCACCCCTGACGCGGACAACCGATGCCCCAGGAAGGAGATGGACTCCTGGAAGAACAGACATTTCTCCGCCTTCACATACAGGTCATGCTCCAACAGTCTACCAAGCACCCGACGCACCAGGGACACATGCTCGGCGCGTGTAGGGGAGTATATTAGAATGTCATCAATATACACCACTACACCCTGTCCATGCAAGTCCCGGAAAATCTAGTCCACAAACGATTGGAAGACTGAAGGAGCATTCATTAAACCGTATGGCATGACAAGGTACTCATAGTGACCCGAGGTTGTACTGAATGCTGTCTTCCACTCATCTCCCTCCCTAATGCGCACCAGGTTGTACGCGCTCCTGAGATCCAATTTTGTGAAGAATCGCGCCCCGTGTAATGACTCCGTCATACTAGCAATCAGAGGGAGAGGATAGCTGTATTTGATTGCGATCTGATTGAGACCACGGTAATCAATACACGGGCGTAAACCCCCATCCTTCTTCTTCACAAAAAAGAAACTCGATGACGCAGGGGAAGTGGACGGCCGTATGTATCCCTGTCCCAGAGATTCGGCGACATATATCTCCATAGCCGCCGTCTCCTCCTGAGACAGAGGATACACATGACTACGAGGAAGCGAAGCGCCTACTTGGAGGTCTATCGCACTATCCCCCTGTCGATGAGGTGGTAATTGAGTCGCCTTCTTTTTACAGAAGGCGAGTGCCAAATCGGCATACTCAGGTGGAATGTGCATGGGGGGAACTTGGTTCGGACTTTCCACCGTCGTTGCCCCTACGGAAACACCTACACACCACCCGAAACACTGATCAGACCATCCCTTGAGAGCCCTCTGTTGCCATGAAATGTTGGGGTCATGAGATATCAACCAGGGAAGTCCCAACACATCGGGAAACGCAGGAGAATCAATAAAATACAAACTAATTATCTCCTCATGGCCCTCCTGCGTTTTCATCTTGAGAGGCGCTGTGACTTCCCTAATCAATCCTGACCCCAAAGGGCGGCTATCTAGGGCATGGATGGGGAAGGGCACATCAACGGGCACAATAGGAATCCCTAACTTATAGGTGAACTGCCAATCTATAAAATTCCCAGCTGCACCTGAATCTACTAGCGCCTTATGCTGGGAATGAGGAGAAACCTCGGGAAACACAACTTTAATACACATATGCGCAACAGAGAGCTCTGGGTGAGTTGGGTGCCTACTCACCTGGAATGACTCATCAGTGCGCTGCCTACCGCCTCGATTCCTAGGAGACCCTGCCCAGCACCGACCAGCAGTGTGTCCTCTGCGGCCACAGTTGGTGCAGGAGACGGCCTCCTTCCTGGTCTCTCTCCTGGTCTCCCTAGCACCAGCACCTCCGAGCTCCATAGGGGTCGGCTCGGAAGTGCTGGGGGATGGAATGGACGGCCCTGAATCCGGACGTCCGCGGGTAGCCAACAGGGTATCCAGGCGAATTGACATGTCCACCAGTTGGTCGAATCTGAGGTTGGTGTCCCTGCAGGCCAATTCCCGACGCACGTCCTCCCTCAGGCTACATCTGTAGTGGTCGATGAGGGCCCTCTCATTCCATCCCGTGTTGGCAGCCAGCGTCCGGAAGTCCAGCGCGAACTCCTGTGCGCTCCTCCTCCCCTGCCTGAGGTGGAATAGCCGCTCACCTGCCGCCTTACCCTCTAGTGGATGATCGAAAACTGCCCTGAAGCGGCGGGTGAACTCCGCATTGTTGACAGTAGCGGCGTCTATTCCCCCCCACTCGGCGTTGGCCCACTCCAGCGCCTTGCCGGACAGGCAGGAGATGAGGGCGGACACGCTCTCGTATCCCGAGGGCACCGGGTGGATGGTTGCCAGGTAGAGTTCAACCTGGAGCAGGAAACCCTGACACCCGGCAGCTGTGCCATCATAAGCCCTCGGGAGTGAGAGCCGCATCCCACTGGACCCCGGAGGTGAAACGATGGGCAACGCCGATGGTGGTGGTATCGTCGGAGGAGGTGTAGGCAGACCCCCTCTTTCCCATCGCTCCATAATGCTCACCACCTGTTCCATGGTGGTGCCGAGAGCCTGGATCATGGCCGCTTGTTGTTCGACGCGTTCCTCCATTGATCCAGCTGGCACCGCCGTTCCTGCTGACTCCATGTGTAGGTGTGTGATTCTGTCAGGTTTGATGTGTATGTGGAAAACTAAGTCAAGCGCAGGACACAGAGCGACTGGCAGACGTACTTTACTAAACACAGTAATGAAAGTACATAACAACAAAAACCTCCAAACAGGGAGGAACAACACTAGCATACAACAGCACTGCCGACCTAACGGAGAACAATCACACACACCAAACAAATGAGAGACAGGGGGTATAAAGGGAATACAATCAACACTAATGGGACACAGGTGTACACAATACAGACCAATCTAGACAAACAGCTAGTACTCCGGGGACGACGAACGCCGAAGCCTGCCCGAGCAAGGAGGAGGAGCAGCCTCGGCTGAATCCGTGACAACATGACAGCCTGCTTGGAGTTTGCCAAAAAACACCTAAAGGACTCTCAGACCATGAGAAACAAGATTCTCTGGTCTGATGAAACCAAAATTGAACTCTTTGGCCTGAATGCCAAGCGCCACGTCTGGAGGAAACCTGGCACCATCCCTACGGTGAAGCATGGTGGTGGCAGCATCATGCTATGGGGATGTTTTTCAGCGGCAGGGACTGGGAGACTAGTCACGATCAAGGGAAAGATGAACAGAGGAAAGTACAGAGAGATCCTTGATGAAAACCTGCTCCAGAGCGCTCAGGACCTCAGACTGGGGCGAAAGTTCACCTTCCAACAAGACAACGACATTTACATTACATTTTAGTCATTTAGCAGACGCTCTTATCCAGAGCGACTTACACAGCCAAGACAATGCAGGAGTGGCTTCAGGACAAGTCTCTGAATGTCCTTGAGTGGCCCAGCCAGAGCCCGGACTTGAACCCGATCGAACATCTTTGGAGAGACCTGAAAATAGCTGTGCAGCAACGCTCCCCATCCAACCTGACAGAGCTTGAGAGGATCTGCAGAGAAGAATGGGAGAAACTCCCCAAAGAAATGTGTGCCAAGTTGTAGCATCATCCCTAAGAAGACTCGATCGCTGCCAAAGGTGCTTCAACAAAGTACTGAGTAAAGGGTCTGAATACTTTTGATTTATTTATAAATTTGCAAACGTATAAAAACCTGTTTTTGCTTTGTCATTATGGGGTATGGTGTGTAGATTGATGAGGGAAAAAAACAATTTAATCAATTCTAGAATAAAGCTATAACATAAAAAAATGTGGTAAAAGTCAAGGGATCTAAATACTTTCCGAATGCACTGTACATTTATACTGACTCTACACACCCGCACACCCACTCACATACAAGCTGCTGCTACTCTGTTCATCTTACAGTGAGGGAAAAAAGTATTTGATCCCCTGCTGATTTTGTACGTTTGCCCACTGACAAAGAAATGATCAGTCTATCATTTTAATGGTAAGTTTATTTGAACAGTGAGAGACAGAATAACAACAAAAACATCCAGAAAAACCCATGTCAAGAATGTTAGAAATTGATTTGCATTTTAATGAGGGAAATATGTATTTGACCCCCTCTCAATCAGAAAGTTTTCTGGCTCCCAGGTGTCTTTTATACAGGTAACGAGCTGAGATTAAAGGGAGTGCTCCTAATCTCAGTTTGTTACCTGTATAAAAGACACCTGTCCACAGAAGCAATCAATCAATCAGATTCCAAACTCTCCACCATGGCCAAGACCAAAGAGCTCTCCAAGGATGTCAGGGACAAGATTGTAGACCTACACAAGGCTGGAATGGGCTACAAGACCATCGCCAAGCAGCTTGGTGAGAAGGTGACAACAGTTGGTGCGATTATTCGCAAATGGAAGAAACACAAAAGAACTGTCAATCTCCCTCGGCCTGGGGCTCCATGCAAGATCTCACCTCGTGGAGTCGCAATGATCATGAGAACGGTGAGGAATCAGCCCAGAACTACACAGGAGGATCTTGTCAATGATCTCAAGGCAGCTGGGACCATAGTCACCAAGAAAACAATTGGTAACACACAACGCCGTGAAGGACTGAAATCCTGCAGCGTCCGCAAGGTCCCCCTGCTCAAGAAAGCACATATACAGGGCCGTCTGATGTTTGCCAATGAACATCTGAATGATTCAGAGGAGAACTGGGTGAAAGTGTTGTGGTCAGATGAGACCAAAATTGAGCTCTTTGGCATCAACTCAACTCGCCGTGTTTGGAGGAGGAGGAATGCTGCCTATGACCCCAAGAACACTATCCCCACCGTCAAACATGGAGGTGGAAACATTATACTTTGGGGGTGTTTTTCTGCTAAGGGGACAGGACAACTTCACCACATCAAAGGGACGATGGACGGGGCCATGTACTGTCAAATCTTGGGTGAGAACCTCCTTCCCTCAGCCAGGGCATTGAAAATGGGTCGTGGATGGGTATTCCAACATGACAATGACCCAAAACACACGGCCAAGTCAACAAAGGAGTGGCTCAAGAAGAAGCACATTAAGGTCCTGGAGTAGCCTAGCCAGTCTCCAGACCTTAATCCCATAGAAAATCTGTGGAGGGAGCTGAAGGTTCGAGTTGCCAAACGTCAGCCTCGAAACCTTAATGACTTGGAGAAGATCTGCAAAGAGGAGTGGAACAAAATCCCTCCTGAGATGTGTGCAAACCTGGTGGCCAACTACAAGAAACGTCTGACCTCTGTGATTGCCAACAAGGGTTTTGCCACCAAGTACTAAGTCATGTTTTGCAGAGGGGTCAAATACTTATTTCTCTTATTAAAATGCAAATCAATTTATAACATTTTTGACATGCGTTTTCTGGATTTTTTTGTTGTTATTCTGTCTCTCACTGTTCAAATAAACCTACCATTAAAATTATAGACTGATCATGTCTTTGTCAGTGGGCAAATGTACAAAATCAGCAGGGGATGGTCCTCTGTAGCTCAGCTGGTAAAGCACGGCGCTTGTAACGCCAAGGTAGTGTGTTCAATCCCCGGGACCACCCATATACCAAAATGTATGCACGCATGACTGTAAGTCGCTTTGGATAAAAGCGTCTGCTAAATGGCATATTATTTATTATTTTTACTTTTTTCCCTCACTGTATATCCTGTTACCTAGTCACCTTACCCCTATACATATCTACCTCCATCACTCCAGTATTCCAGCACACGTACATTTGGTATTGGAATTGACTTTTTAAATATTACCTGTATATAAAAAGCATACCCCTTTTTTTTCTAGTAATACATTGTTATTGTTGCCTATGACCCCAAGAACACTATCCCCACCGTCAAACATGGAGGTGGAAACATTATGCTTTGGGGGTGTTTTTCTGCTAAGGGGACAGGACAACTTCACCGCATCAAAGGGACGATGGACGGGGCCATGTACTGTCAAATCTTGGGTGAGAACCTCCTTCCCTCAGCCAGGGTCGTGGATGGGTATTCCAACATGACAATGACCCAAAACAGTCTCCCGAGTGGCGCAGTGGTCTAAGGCACTGCATCGCAGTGCTAGCTGTGCCACTAGAGATCCTGGTTCGAATCCAGGCTCTGTCGTAGCTGACCGCGACCGGGAGACCCATGCGACGGCGCACAATTGGCCCAGCGTCGTCCAGGGTAGGGGAGGGAATGGCCGGCAGGGATGTAGCTCAGTTGGTAGAGCATGGCGTTTGCAACATCAGGGTTGTGGGTTCGATTCCCATGGGGGGCCAGTATGAAAAAAAATATTTAAAAAATAATGAATGCACTCACTAACTGTAAGTTGCTCTGGATAAGAGCGTCTGCTAAATGACGTAAATGTTATTGATTGTTGGGTTTTGAGTTAGCAAGAAAAGGCATTTCACTGTACTTGTACGTGTGACATTAAAACTTGAAACCTGAAACTTGGGTCGGTTTTTCTTTGGGAGGGTGATAGATCTGTCCTGCCCTGTTGGAGAGGTAATGGGTGCAGCATACATCACACATTACATCACCTCTCCAGATGTGTTTGACTGTCTATCTTTGGATTTATTGGGCTTGGCTAGAGTGGAACATGATTCTATAAACTGTAGGATCTGCACTTCAGGGTGCTCTCAGCGGTTCTAGTCTCATCATAGATGGGGAGACAAACATTTTCCAAAACTGTCTGCGCTCGCCTGCCACCCTCTTCCTCCTTCTGTCTCAGGAAGGAAGGAGAGGTAAGGGCATAACAGAGAAGGCATTTCTTTCTCCATCAGAGATGGACAGGGAGGGAGCGATGGGGAGCCACCTTGAGTCCACTCAGTCTGATGAGAATGGGAGAGGGGAGTGGGAAGAGGTGGTGGACAGTCCTCAGCCGAGCAGCAGCAGGCAGACTTAATGATTCATGAGAGCATCCCTGTGTCTGGGAGCATTTAGTAGATCTGACTGACCCATGGCTGACCGACCAACAACTGTTGCTGCAAGGTGTCACTGGTCATCACACACACGCACACACCCACGTGCAAACTCCTGGAAATGTACTTCATACACAGAAATATAATGAACAAATGAACATGATATCACATACAATACATGTACAATACACACTAGTCACTGAAGGCACAGTAAACCACCAACCACTCACCTGGTGATCTGAAGGTCCAGGCTTCATCATCATCAAAGTGGGTGTCCCCTGCCGTGAACCTCTCTCCTGGGAAGAAGGCGTGTGCCACGGTGCCTCCCGGCCCATCGAAAGGGTACCCGTCGTTGTGGTCTGCCTTGGTGAAGTCGATCTGGATGTCTGCGTCGTTCCCCGCCACTTCGTGGAAGTTGAGGGGTGAGATGTCACTCCAGACCTTGAGGGCATAGTACATGAGAGCTCGTACCGTATCTCTACCCAACAGAGGAGACTCCTTAGGAAAGGTACGAATCCTGGAGGAGGAGAGGAGAAGAGAAGAGAAGAGGGAGAGGGGACCAGATGGGAGAAGAGGAGAGGGGAAGAAGGAGAGGATGAGAGGAGTAGAGTGGAAGCAGATGGAAGTAAGCACAGGGGTAGAGGAGGACATGGAGAGAGGAGGGTCAGGTAAGAGAGGATAAAAAAGATAAGAGGAGGGGAGAGAGTGAGAGTGAGAGGTCAAAATGAGAATAAAGTACAAGTACACTGGCAGAGCTGCATTCACTGTTCAACAAAATGTTAGCTGATGGCAAACGATTGCCAGCTCATGTATGATTATATGGCTTGTTTGCAGATACCCACTGATTGTATCTCCTTTTCCATTTCATGGCTTGGTGAGCCCTCGCAGTGGAAAACAGATTGACCATAGTGTTAGAATACATCAACATCTTTGAACTGAGTTGCGGAGAGAGAGGAGAAAGACTCTTTTGAATAAACAGTGGGGCAGTCATACTCTTGCCCTCTCCTACCCCTCTTCTCTCACTCTCCTCTGTGTGTGTGTTTGTCCAAAGCGCACAGAGGGTGATTGGGAAGCCACTGTGCCACTCCCACACACACTAATCCCTCTCCTGCGAGGGCCATTTGTCCTCTCCACCCCAGACCAGATCGGTAGGAAATTAATTTAAAGTTCACCTGTTAAAACTTGAGCCCCGCTAGGAGTCCCACACACAGACCCACACACACAGAGTGGGATTCACTTAGGTAGCCATACTCCATTCTCTATCCACTAAGACCAGGACTATCACGTTCCCTATCAACAACCCCAGACTGAACACACACTCAATAGCATTATTACAGGTGCTTGGGCTGCCGTAGCGTAGTAATAGTAGCCTGCTAGCCAAGGTCAGCGGTAGCCTCCCCTGCATCACAGATGCACCTTAGAGACTGCTGCCCTATGTACAGAGTCTAGATCTGACAAGCGAGGAATGTGATTTCCCCAATTTCTTTGAGCATACAATATTTGTTTTGTGCAGTCATTGTTGTTCATCTTTATCGAGGCTGTCAATAATTTTGGACCCCACTTTATATAGAGACATTAAACACTGGACCATTTCTTTTAGACGGTTTTTTACACTTCTAATAAACGTACAGTGAGCTCCAAAAGTATTGGGACAGTGACACATTTTTTATTGTTTTGGCTCTGTACTCCAGCAGTTTGGATTTGACCTGATATAATGACTATGTAGCATGTCTCTGTATCATACGCAAACTGTCAGCTTTAATTTGAGGCTATTTTCATCCATATCGGGTGAACCGGTTAGAAATTACAGCACTTTTTGTACATAGTCCCCCCATTTTAGGGGACCAAAAGTATTGGGACAAGTTCACTTATATGTGTATTAAAGTAGTCAAAAGTTTAGTATTTGGTCCCATATTCCTAGCACACAATGATTACATCAAGCTTCTGACACTACAAACTTGTTGGATGCATTTGCTGTTTGTTTTGGTTGTGTTTCATAGAAATGAATGGTAAATAATGTATTTTGTCATTTTGGAGTCATTTTTATTGCAAATAAGAATGGAATATGTGAATAATGTCAATAATGATGAGTGAGAAAGTTACAGACGCACACATATCATACCCCCAAGACATGCTAACCTCTCACCATTACAATAACAGGGGAGGTTAGCATTTTCTGGGGGGGATGATATTTATGCCTCTGTAACTTTTCTACCAACTCCTGAGAAGTGCGTAGGAAAGCCATACGCAAGAAGGGTGTAATTTCCTAAATCGGAATCGGCCTTATATGAATAAGAATCTGGCATATAACCAGTATATAAATAAGAATCCAGTATATAAATATGCAGTGTGTATAAACAGTGTGGCTCCCTTTAAATACAGTGTACCTTTTAGTTTGAATTTTGTCAACAGACTCAATTGAATATATTGAGAAAACGTGTTCAGAATATTAGGGATCAATGAAAGAAAGCCATATAAATATATGTATATTTGTCTTTGTTTTAGCACCAATAGGTAGATTGAAAAATACTCTGATGTTTTAGATTATTTAGGGTTAGGAAAGTATTTATGAATCATAAAAAACAGGTTTGGAGAGCTTTTATGCACAAAAGAAAGAAAACGGTGGTTTGATACATTCTGAAAATTGTCACATTCAGTTCTTTAACCCATGGTACTGTTGCAAGATTAGCGTAAATATAATTATAATAGGGAGAATAGTGTACAATAGTAGGCTATACCCTCATCTATTGCCTGCACTAACAATGGAACTGTGTTTTGACACAGCCAAGTATTGCATCATGCGTCAGGTTCAAACTGTTACGGCTTGGTCTGTGTTCCGCTCCATAATGATTTAATTAGCCTGGATGTCTGTTTTTTTATATTATCAACTGTTACTAATGATCCTCAGGAACAACCACATGGCCGTGACGGCGTTTACACAGGAAGCAAATTAAGGTAAACTAAACCATTTAATTAAATATAATGATAATGTAGCCTACACCAACTGAAGGAAACGTACAGTAAATTGGCAGTTGAATATGTGTTGTTATTAGGCCTGCTGACGGTCGATACTGATATTGGCTAATATTTAACATGATAAAAATAGGAGACAGAGAAAGTCGGGCTAGCCTATAATTAAGACACTCGAGAGTCCCCATCCCTGCAAGTTAAAAGACAATTTAAATTATGCATAATGGCACAGCATTTCATAAACTTTACTGTGGGAAAGTTATGTTGATATGCTTCTGATTTTGCTGCCATATGACTGATTTCACATTTGTCTCCAGCGATTATTAAGGTAAAATATATCTAAAACAAATGTCATTTATATTTACAATTCCCTTATCCAAATGGATTACTAATTTACCTAGCACTTATCAATAGCTCTCATCAAGGTGTAAATTACAGTGCATGGAGAATGGTGTTATTTCTATCTGAAAAGATCAAGTAGATGCTTTTTCCTCTTGGAAACGGTAGGTTTTCTAGACCTTATTCATGGTTTCCTCATGCGTAAAGGTGGTGGAATTATTAGCGAATTAAGTCAAGGTCAGAATATGGCGTATCTGTAGACACACCTCCACCATACCTTAATTTATTCGATCTCCACCCAAAACGAATAGCAGGTGAATAGCACACTATTCTCATGCTTAAAGGGATACTTCGGGATTTTGCCAATGAGGCCCTTTTATCTTCTTCCCCAGAGTCAGATTAACTCGTAGATACCATTTTTATGTATCTGTGTCCAGTATGAAGAAAGTTTCAAGAGCCAATGCTAACTAGCTTTAGTGCAATGACTGGAAGTCTGCTAGCAGATACCCATAGACTTCCAGTCATTGCGCTAACGCTAGATAGCAATTGCGCTAGCGGTAGTTAGCAACTTCTTTCAAATGGCATGCAGAGACATAAAAATGGAATCCATGAGTTCATCTGACTCTTGGGAAGTAGATAAAGGGCATCATTGCCAAAATCCCTAAATATCCCTTTAAGTTCAAGGTCAGAATACACAGAGAGAAAAGTGCATAAAAAGGGAATTACGTTCAATTTACGCTTGCTTAACTCGGGTCGGAATCGGGCCCATACTGTGTTCTTCACATTGCTCATTCTAATATATGTACTACTCAGTGGCGATTTTAGCATGTCAATCTTGGTGGGGCAAACAAAGCAACAAATTGTGGGATGCATGCCAGCAAAGCCACTACACAACACAACACTAAACAATACAGTAATTGCACTATAACGGTGACAAACGGTGCCCACAAACTGTTAGGGCCTACATAAAGCTGTCCCAACAGCAGAGTCCCAACAGCAGCCCCAACACCTTACCACTGCTACACCTGGCAATCAGCGGAGCCTTGTCTGGCAGTGAAACAGTTCATTCAGCCTCATTTACTGCCTTAAAAAAATATATAGCTGATATGGCTGACTTGCTTAAACAAATGTGGTTTCTACTGACAATTGAGATGTACAAACTATGGCATAAGGGGACGACAAGCGGATAAGAGGCAATCCGTATTTTCCCAGTCAGAGCTAGTTTTTCCCGAGTTCCCAATTGTCTTGAACTCACTGAAGTCAGATTTCGCAGTTCCGAGTTAACAGTTGTTTATGTCCAATGGCCGATGAGCACCGATACGTTTTATCTATAATTTCTCTTCATTATTTATCTTCATATGACAAGGATTAAAAAGGATTTGCCAGTAGATTGTGGACTTGATTCATGATGATGACTGCTAGCTAAGATTTTGAAAGTATGATGTTGACATGATCAGTCCAATCAAAGCTACTGTAGATATAACGTGATTTGTTTTCATTTTATCTGTGGCCAATGACCTTGAGCCTTCTTGGATGGGCACTTCTAATGTAACTCTATGGCAGCACCCAAGCGGCTTGAATTTTCGAGCTCTACCCTTAGACTTGCCGGTGACGAAGTGTCCCCATGAGTGACAGAACACTGAGCCAATCACGGCGCAACTAGAACATTACCAACACCTACGCTCCGTATTTTCCGCTGGCTGCCCCACCACCACAGAAAGCACTGAGCTAGGCTGAAACGCCTGCATTTTGGAGCTGCCTTACTCAAGAAAGCAAAAAATGTGGCACCTGCCTTAAATGACGGGTCGCCACTGCTACTACTGTACATTTAATTTTGTTTTGTTATACACACCGCCTGTATTTATATACTGGATTGTTAACATAGCTCACTGTAATATATCTTCTGTGGTACATATCATTCTAAGTATATATTTCTGATGTATATATGCATAAATTGCATTTGGATTACTGATACAGTGTTACTTGGGTTGTTAACTGGATTCGTCCTGACATTCGTGATTTCTTGCTTCTAGTCTTGATTATTATTTGTTTTCTATTGCTCTATTATTATTTAGTTAGACATTTTTTTCGGCACTGTTAGGAGCTAGTAACACAAGCATTTTGCTGCACCTGCTATAAAGTCTGCTAAACTGTGTACGCAACCCATAAACTTTGATTTGATTTGAGTGAGGTAACCTTTCAGGCCCTGAGCCTGACACGCTGACACTTTCGCCAGCCATGAGTATGTACCCATTATGGTATCACATCATTGAAGGTGCCGAGAGGGCAAGGCAACTGGAGGCTATCTGTATGTGTGTGTGTGTGTGTGTGTATGGAGACACAAGGTTGTGACACACAAAGGGATCTTTGAACCTGAGCTGTAATTTGACTGAGGGAGTTTAGTTGAATTTAGGAAGAGGGTACCAGACCTGCTCACGCACCACACCCGTACGCATATGTGATAGAATTAAAAGTACATTAATAATAACAAAATAATAATACAGAATCATAATGTGTACCAGTAAGTAATATGCGGTTCATTTATCTAAATGCTGATTATACGATCTGTGTGCTCTACTGATCTGTGTGCTCCAGTATGGAAAAAAATTAAAATGTATGCACTCACTAACTGTAAGTCGCTCTGGATAAGAGCGTCTGCTAAATGACTAAAATGTAAAATGTAAATGTAAATGCTCTATTGATGTCTGATCTGAGTTTAATTCCTATAGGGGCACACAGGACTTCCCAGCTCACTCAATACAAGTGACTTGAAGCCGAAGCTACATCTATGAATGCGATTTCGAATGTGTTTTTTCATGTCAGAATGTTACAGATGTTACTGTGTGTTATTTAGTCAGTAGCAAAGATGTTTAAAACATTACATGTGTTATTTTTATGTTTAGACCACCTCGAAATTAGCCATTTTTCTAGCTTGCTTGCTAAAAGGCTGCTCACTTGCACAAGGTGAATTCGTGATCAGAGCATGCCCGAGAGAGACCGCGCACAGCTCCTGTGTGTGTGGGTGAATGGGAACAATCGAAAACGTTCTGTTGTTGTAATCTAAAGCACTAAATACAAATTAATACAAGGTTATACATGTTTTTGTTATTAGGATGACAAAATAAATATAGGAACAGTATATACAAGGATATTTAATGGTGATAATAAATAGTGGGATACGTGATGCATTTAAAAAGGTTAAAAGGTTTGTCATTGCATTTCATAGTGTCAATTTAAAAAGGGATAATAAAGGAATCATTGTTATGTATAAATGAGACTACTGGTTTCTTGAACAATTGTAATAGCTACAGTGAGGGAAAAAACAGAATAACAACAAAGAAATCCAGAAAAATGCATGTCAAAAATGTTATGAATTGATTTGCATTTTAATGAGGGAAATAAGTATTTGACCCCTCTGCAAAACATGACTTAGTACTTGGTGGCAAAACCCTTGTTGGCAATCACAGAGGTCAGACGTTTCTTGTAGTTGGCCACCAGGTTTGCACACATCTCAGGAGGGATTTTGTCCCACTCCTCTTTGCAGATCTTCTCCAAGTCATTAAGGTTTCGAGCCTGACGTTTGGAACTCGAACCTTCAGCTCCCTCCACAGATTTTCTATGGGATAAAGGTCTGGAGACTGGCTAGGCCACTCCAGGACCTTAATGTGCTTCTTCTTGAGCCACTCCTTTGTTGCCTTGGCCGTGTGTTTTGGGTCATTGTCATGCTGGAATAAATAAATTTACCATTCAAATTATAGACTGATCATGTCTTTGTCAGTGGGCAAACGTACAAAATCAGTAGGGGATCAAATACTTTTTTCCCTCACTGTATGTCATTTTAGAGAATATATTTTGTGCATTTGTGAAACATATTTTGTACCTATGAAAATGGTTGATGATTTTATATGAAAAACACTCATTACAAGTGATTGAAGCCAAAGCTACATCTCTGTGTGATTTATATATATATTTCCCCCTTTCAGGGGTATAACACATACAATACACACATATTATACTCCGGAACAAAATCAAAATGCTACTGCACACTCAGTCCTAGATAGGAAGCAACATCAAAATGCTTTCAGGGTTGCCCAGTTCATCAGGATGCTACACAGGGCCTGATAAGGGCAGCTTATTGCCAATGATATTTCCCATCCCACTCAACTTGTCCATTGCAGGATTTCTGAGCGATGAACACCTTCATTTGATGGATGACTAAGTGCAGTCTTTTTCAGGGCTGACCATAGGCAGGGCAGTATGGGGATGAGCAGTCTGTGACTCTGACCTGAGATGGATATACAATGAGCCCTGGCTGCTATCTTCCCCAAACTCAATTGTTGACTTTTCATTTGCAAGTCCAGTCACAGCTCCTGCACTGCCTCTCCCATAGTCTGATGACTCAGATATTTTTCTCTTTCTCACTTAAATCTCTCAGCAGGATTAACCTCCGTAGCTCCCTGGCCCCGATATGAAAGAAGCTGGCTTTCTCTCTTCATGGAAACACATATATGCACACACACAGATTCTCTCTACTGACACACACATGCACACACGCAGACAGGCGCGTTTAAAGGATGTCACGCTTCTTGCTTAGCGAATACCGTTTCCTCCTGATTCGGCTCACACAGAGGCTCGAACCCAGGACCTCTGCTTTGCTAGCGCGTGACCGCCATCCCGAAGCCTCTTGCCACTCTTACCAGTTGCGCCACACGAAAAGCTAGCTGATCGGCTAATCAGTGGTGCAAGTGGTCCCCACATCCTCATGTGCTACACACACAGCCACACAAGCACACACACACACACACACACACACACACACACACACACACACACACACACAACCATGTAAAATTGTGAAAGTACAGTGGGGGAAAAAAGTATTTAGTCAGCCACCAATTGTGCAAGTTCTCCCACTTAAAAAGATGAGAGAGGCCTGTAATTTTCATCATAGGTACACGTCAACTATGACAGACAAATTGAGAATTTTTTTCTCCAGAAAATCACATTGTAGGATTTTTTATGAATTTATTTGCAAATTATGGTGGAAAATAAGTATTTGGTCACCTGCAAACAAGCAAGATTTCTGGCTCTCACAGACCTGTAACTTCTTCTTTAAGAGGCTCCTCTGTCCTCCACTCATTACCTGTATTAATGGCACCTGTTTGAACTTGTTATCAGTATAAAAGACACCTGTCCAGAACCTCAAACAGTCACACTCCAAACTCCACTATGGCCAAGACCAAAGAGCTGTCAAAGGACAAAATTGTAGACCTGCACCAGGCTGGGAAGACTGAATCTGCAATAGGTAAGCAGCTTGGTTTGAAGAAATCAACTGTGGGAGCAATTATTAGGAAATGGAAGACATACAAGACCACTGATAATCTCCCTCGATCTGGGGCTCCACGCAAGATCTCACCCTGTGGGGTCAAAATGATCACAAGAACGGTGAGCAAAAACCACATGGGGGGACCTAGTGAATGACCTGCAGAGAGCTGGGACCAAAGTAACAAAGCCTACCATCAGTAACATACTACGCTGCCAGGGACTCAAATCCTGCAGTGCCAGATGTGTCCCCCTGCTTAAGCCAGTACATGTCCAGGCCCGTCTGAAGTTTGGTAGAGTGCATTTGGATGATCCAGAAGAGGATTGGGAGAATGTCATATGGTCAGATGAAACCAAAATAGAACTTTTTGGTAAAAACTCAACTCGTCGTGTTTGGAGGACAAAGAATGCTGAGTTGCATCCAAAGAACACCATACCTACTGTGAAGCATGGGGGTGGAAACATCATGCTTTGGGGCTGTTTTTCTGCAAAGGGACCAGGACGACTGATCCGTGTAAAGGAAAGAATGAATGGGGCCATGTATCGTGAGATTTTGAGTGAAAACCTCCTTCCATCAGCAAGGGCATTGAAGATGAAACGTGGCTGGGTCTTTCAGCATGACAATGATCCCAAACACACCGCCCGGGCAAAGAAGGAGTGGCTTCGTAAGAAGCATTTCAAGGTCCTGGAGTGGCCTAGCCAGTCCCCAGATCTCAACCCCATAGAAAATCTTTGGAGGGAGTTGAAAGTCCGTGTTGCCCAGTGACAGCCCCAAAACATCACTGCTCTAGAGGAGATCTGCATGGAGGAATGGGCCAAAATACCAGCAACAGTGTGTGAAAACCTTGTGAAGACTTACAGAAAACGATTGATCTGTGTCATTGCCAACAAAGGGTATATAACAAAGTATTGAGAAACTTTTGTTATTGACCAAATACTTATTTTCCACCATAATTTGCAAATAAATTCATAAAAAATCCTACAATGTGATTTTCTGGAAAATGTTTTCTCATTTTGTCTGTCATAGTTGACGTGTACCTATGATGAAAATTACAGGCCTCTCTCATCTTTTTAAGTGGGAGAACTTGCACAATTGGTGGCTGACTAAATACTTTTTTTCCCCACTGTACATGCAATCTTTACGCGTTACACTTCCACCGCAAACTCACAAGTATCAACACCACAAGCTCCCAGCTACTATCTAATCAACGCAACATTGACATTATCCCACCCCTGGTTAGCCACTATTGGCTTAAAAATGCACTATGCAGAAATCGCTTTGCCATTTCCTGGTTGCTAAATTTCAAATAGTTAGCCTAATTTCAGTTTATGTGACAAAACAAGCAAGTATAGTGTAGGGAATCATTGTACCATCTAAACCGCTGTGAAATATATTTTACATATCCAAAAATATTGTATTTTCAGCTGTTTGAAGCTGGTGTTCAAGTAAAGTAAAAAACGCAAAAACGAAACTTAAGAATGGGAAGCATAGAAGTAGCACACATAGAACAGATCTACTGCTTCTTAGACTTGCGTTTAATGAGAATGACAGATATATACTGTAACTCACATTTCTATGTGAATTTGGTAGGGTCGCACAAAAAGTTATATATTGCAGCTTTAAAAAGCCAAACCTAACACAATATCTGCCAATTAATTTCCAGCAATATCGTCCTGTCTGTCTGTGTCTTGCGCGCGTTCTGTCACTCCATGTGTAGCCAGTTGATGTGATCACCGTCTTGTGGGTTGACAGAAATATGTTGATGAGGGCAGGTGTTCGGCAGGCGGGAGCGAAGGACACTGTCTATCGGTTTCGCTCCAACTAGCTAGCAAGGAGGACTCCAGGAGACGGGGCAAAAAAAAAAAAAAAAAAAAAAATTCCCCTTTCGACCCACATTCAAAAGTGTCACAAGTATGAAGATGTCGTACCCGAGGGTTGGGGGGCGTTCATGTAGGAACCAATGGGGTGCTCAAGGAGGGGCATTCATGCAGGAACCAATGGGATGCTCGAGGGGGGGGTTGTTCATGACAGAACCAATGGGATTTTTTTTCTTCTGATTTGATTTAAGCATTGACATGGACACAGAACATCCAATCCCGTTGTGTCTCTATGAACAATTGTAATTTTGAGAGTGAAAAGCCAAAAAAAATCTAAAACCAGGAGAAATAAAACAGAGAAAACAGAGAAAGAAAATTCACAGATTTTTAACCATTATTTTACCAGTATATTGACAGAAAACATAGTGCTCTTGTACACTAAGGACCCGGGGAAGAGTTGCAGGGGAGAGAAGAATGTGCCTATTTGAAGGCTAGAAATTTTTTTGTAGCTAGCGACATGTGTCATTTTTTAAAAGTAGCTCTCATGCTAGAAAAGGTTGGAGACCCTTGCTCCAGAGAGAGCTTCCTAAATTAAGAGAGTCCTGCGTGAGTCTCCGTCAGCCCTGACCGAGACAGGTCTTCTTCTCTTTGTTCCTCTGAAAGGGACTGCCACTGCTCCTTACACCTCTGTCCTGCTAAACTGTCTAGGACCGGGAGAGAATAATAGGAATTTTCGCTGACACTTAACAGAAACTTTATTCTTTAACTTTGACACACTGGGCTGAGTAATAACTGAGTGTTAAATAAGCTCATTGCAAAGTTAAAATGTAGTGAACTTGTGAGGTTTAAAGACAGTATCCTTCAGTAGGATAATAATCCCATCCCGCCATCCATCCTTTGTCAGGAGTGAGGCCGCTCTTCCTCCATTTCCCCGTCAAAGTGGCTGTCTCAGCTGTCAAGCACGGTTCTAATGATGACAGCATAGGGAGAAGGGTGGAATTGATGTGGTGTCCCTTTGTTATTACTATCACTTTATGGTAACACCCTCATCATTGGATCACCCAGCTATGGTACAATGCCGATGTGATGGGGCTTCCTTAGGTTCCTTTGGTCTGTCCTTTGGTTCACATACACACGACTCTCTCCTCCCCTACTGTATCCCTAAAACATATATTTCCTTAACACTTGTGCATAGGTTGTTATGCTGGGAATGTGACAACCTATACTGTATCTAATTTATCCATGCTCTTTCTCTGATCCATTGTATTCATTAAGTCACTCAAATCCAGATAGGAACCAGAGGGTACAGTAAGGTCATGGTGACAGAGTGACTGATGCTTATCATGACTGTCTCCTTCCTCCACTGCAGCATGTTAACCCCAGCCAGCCAGCTGGACTAGACAGACAGTACAGGGAAATGAATTAGAGCTCTAGACCGACAGACAGACAGACAGAACTGACAGACAGGGAAGTGAATTAGAGCAGTAGACAGACAGGCAGACAGATAGACAGACAGACAGACAGACAGGGACGTGAATTAGAGCAGTAGACAGACAGAGAGCGAGAGAGAGAGGGAGGGAGGCTGCTCTGCTGCTCTGCTCCTCTGCTTTCCCCACCTATCTGTTTGGGTGATTAATCCATCCGCTAACGAGCAGGAGGCTGTCTGCTGGGGGATAATGGGCTAAAAGTCTGTGATGAACTGGACTGTGTGTTTGTGAGTGTGTGAAGGGTTGTGTGTGCTTGTGTGGGTTTGTGTGTAGGTGTGTGTTTGTGTGTGTCATTAGGAGGCTGTGTCTTCTGTCTGACTATAATGTGATTTATGCTTGATTCAGCAACGCAGTGCGGAGGCTCCGTACAGAGTGTGTGACGCAATTGCAGAGCCTCCTGAGCCTCGCAGAGGCCAAATTGAGCTCTGTATGGCGATGCCGTGCACCTCCCAAATTTTGTTGACGGTAGGTGGGGGCGGTACATCCTGTATAAACACACTCACTTCCTTGACAACTTCTTTCACAACAAACATAGAGAACTTTCACGAAAGGTGTTCGCAAATAGAAACATCTTTATGATACCTCGTGTAGGAATTTGAAAGACATGAAAATGAGTTTGAACTCCTGGAAAGAGATCGGGGAGGTAATGGGGATAGATGCAGTAAAGATGTCAACGGAACGCAGACTGTGAGGGAGCTCCTATGTCAAGCACCGGAAATCTCAGAACATCTCAGAAGAGGTTAGGTCTTGTCTTTTTGTTTAGCCAGTTGCTCGTAATTTGCTGGCTGGCTATAGAAATTAGCCCTGAATCACTACGAGTGGTGCGTTCTAAGTGGTGCAGACCAATTTATTGGATGTGTATGAATCACTCTGCACTCCTCTGCTCCCCGAAGCGCAAGAAGTATTAATGCTCTGACTTCTGCGGAGGCCGCATCGTAGTACAGCCATCTAACCAATTGTACTATTATGTGTTTTTTCACGTTATTTGTAATTTATTCTGTACATAATGTTTCTACCACCGTCTCTTATGACCAAAAAGAGCTTCTGGATATCAGGACAGCGATTACTCACCTCGTATTGGATGAAGATTTTTTCTTCAACGAGTCGGACGTGAAGGATATTCTACAGACACCCGACAAGGCCCAAATCCCCATCGTTCGCATGAGAAAGAGACGGATATATCGTGGACGTAGGTCGGGATGCCTTGTAAGGATCCGACATCGAGCGAGTAAACTGCCTCTTCCATCAATCTTATTAGCCAATGTTCAATCATTTGAAAATAAATTGGACGACCTAAGATTACGGTTATCCTACCAACGGGACATTAAAAACTGTAATATCTTATGTTTCACCGAGTCGTGGCTGAACGACGACATGGATAACATACAGCTGGCGGGATATACGCTACATCGGCAGGATAGAACGGCTGACTCCGGTAAGACAAGGGCTGGTGGTCTGTGTATATTTGTAAACAACAGCTGGTGCATAAAATCTAATACTAAGGAAGTATCGAGATTTAGCTCGCCTGAGGGAGAGTATCTCATGATATGCTGTAGACCACACTATTTACCAAGAGAGTTTTAATCTATATTTTTCGTAGCTGTCTATTTACCACCACAAACCGATGCTGGCACTAAGATTGCCCTCAATTAGCTGTATAAGGCCATAAGTAAACAGAAAAACGCTCATCCAGAGGCAGCGCTCCTAGTGGCCGGGAACTTTAATGCAGGGAAACTTCAATCCGTTCTACCTAATTTCTACCAGCATGTTAAATGTGCAACCAGAGAGAAAAAAAAAACTCTAGACCACCTTTACTCCACACACAGAGACACGTACAAAGCTCTCCCTCGCCCTCCATTTGGCAAATCTGACCATAACTCTATCCTCCTGATTCCTGCTTATGAGCAAAAACTAAAGCAGGAAGCACCAGTGACTCGGTAAATAAGGAAGTGGTCAGATGACGCAGATGCTAAGCTACAGGACTGTTTTGCTAGCACAGACTGGAATATGTTCCGGGATTCTTCCGATAGCATTGAGGAGTACACCACATCAGTCACTGGCTTCATCAATAAGTGCATCGATGACATCGTCCCCACAGTGACTGTATGTACATACCCCAACCAGAAGTCATGGATTACAGGCAACATCTGCACTGAGCTAAAGGTTAGAGCTGCGCTTTCAAGGAGCGGGACTCTAACCCGGAGGCTTATAAGAAATTCCGCTATTCCCTCCGACGAACCATCAAACAGGCAAAGAGTCAATACAGGGCTAAGATTGAATTGTACTACACCGGCTCCGACGCTCGTCGGATGTGGCAGGGCTTGAAAACTATTACAAAGGGAAGCACAGCCGCAAGCTTCCCAGTGACACAAGCCTACCAGACGAGCTAAATCCCTTCTATGCTCGCTTCGAGGCAAGCAACACTGAAGCATGCATGAGAGCATCAGCTGTTCCAGATGACTATGTGATCACGCTATCCGTAGCCGATGTGAGTAAGACTTTAAAGCAGGTCAACATTCACAATGCCGCAGGGCCAGACGGATTACCAGGATGTGTACTCCGAGCATGCGCTGACCAACTGGCAAGTGTCTTCACTGACATTTTCAACATGTCCCTGACTGAGTCTGTAATACCAACATGTTTCAAGCAGACCACCATAGTCCCTGTGCCCAAGAACACTAAGATAACCTGCCTAAATGACTACCGACCCGTAGCACTCACGTCTGTAGCCATGAAGTGCTTTGAAAGGCTGGTCATGGCTCACATCAACACCATTATCCCAGAAACCCTAGACCAACTCCAATTTGCATACTGCCCCAACAGATCCACAGATGACGCAATCTCTATTGCACTGCACACTGCCCTTTCCCACGCGGACAAGAGGAACACCTACGTGAGAATGCTATTCATTGACTACAGCTCAGCGTTCAACACCATAGTGCCCTCAAAGCTCATCACTAAGCTAAGGACCTTGGAACTAAACACCTCCCTCTGCAACTGGATCCTGGACTTCCTGACAGGCCGCCCCAGGTGGTAAGGGTAGGTAACAACACATCTGCCACGCTGATCCTCAACATGGGGGCCCCTCAGGGGTGCATGCTCAGTCCCCTCCTGTACTCCCTGTTCACCCATGACTGTATGGCCAGGCACGACTCCAACACCATCATTAAGTTTGCAGACGACACAACAGTGGTAGGCCTGATCACCGACAACGATGAGACAGCCTATAGGGAGGAGGTCAGAGACCTGGCCGTGTGGTGCCAGGACAACAACCTCTCCTTCAACATGATCAACACAAAGGAGATGATTGTGGACTACAGAAAAAAAAAGAGGACTGAGCACGCCCCCATTCTCATCGACGGGGCTGTAGTGGAACAGGTTTAGAGCTTCAAGTTTCTTGGTGTCCACATCACCAACAAACGATCATGGTCCAAACACACCAAGACAGTCGTGAAGAGGGCACGACAAAGCCTATTCCCCCTCTGTTGACTGAAAAGATTTAGCATGGGTCCTCAGATCCTCAAAAAGTTCTACAGCTGCATCATCGAGAGCATCCTGACTGGTTGCATCGCCGCCTGGTATGGCAACTGTTCGGCCTCCGACCACAAGGCACTACAGAGGGTAGTGCGTACGGCCCTGTACATCACTGGGGCCAAGCTTCCTGCCATCCAGGACCTCTATACCAGGCGGTGTCAGAGGAGGGCCCTAAAAATTGTCAAAGACTCCAGCCACCCTAGTCATAGAATGTTCTCTCTGCTACCGCACGGCAAGCGGTACCGGAGCACCAAGTCTAGGTCCAAAAGGCTTCTTAACAGCTTCTACCACCAAGCCATAAGACTACTGAACAGCTAATCATGGCTACCCGGACTATTTGCATTGCCCCTCATTTGATTTGATTTGTACAGCCACTGCAGATGGTGGATTGACCATAAATCGGCTTTAATGTTGGGGCTGTTCTGGATTCATGTCGCAACAGCTGGGTCCACCAACCTCTGCTCTCACCAGCCAATCAATGTTCATCCTCACACTATTCAGGTCTGAAATCAGCCTATCATGGTGTCGTATACATTACTCCCCGATATATAGTGAGTCTCATGGCATCAAGGCATTATTACTGGATTTACCATGATCATTGTTGCATACTTCACACTGTTAAAGGGATACTTTGGGATTTTGAAAATGAGGCCCTTTATCTACTTCCCCAGAGTCAGATGAACTTATGGATACCATGTGTCCAGTATGAAGGAAGTTAGAAGTAGTTTTGTGAGCCAATTCTAACTAGCGTTAGCACAATGACTGGAAGTATATGGGTATCTGCTAGCATGCTAGCAGATAAAGGGGCCTCAATGCCAAAATCCCGAGGTATTCCTTTAAGTGTTGTCTCACAGGTGACTAGTCTATCTTTTGACATCAAACCAAATTCAACTAGTCTCATACTTCTAATAATACATGATACAAGGACAACAAAACAACACAAGGTCAATCCCTTGTTTGGGTTTTAAGATACAGTATTGTTTGTGTGTTCCTAAAATAGAGCCTGTTTTGGACTAGCTGTGAGTTCTGCCTCTGCTATTGATTATGTTACTATCTCCGGTTCAAATACCCCTTCCTTCACTGAGTCGATATGGTAATCCAGCCCATTAGAGAATAACCTTCACTGACAGGCTAGGAGTGCTAGCCCACTAACAATACTATGGGCCACAGGAAGTCGTGGCACCTTTACTGGGGAGAACGGGCTCGTGGTAATGACTGGAGCGGAATAGTGGAATGGTAACAAATATATCAAACATATGGTTTCCAGGTGTTTGATGCCATTCCATTTGCACCATTCTTGCCATTATTATGAGCCATTCTCCCCTCAGCAGCCTCCTGTGCTAGGGGCTCTATTTTAACAAACCTAAAGCAATGGTAAATCTAAGTACAGGCGGTAGCGCTATAGGTTCTGGGGTGTCATAAATATTTTAGCTATTTTCACTATTACAATTATTGGCGCACTTGCTGGCGTTTGATGAATAAACAAGTTGTGGTTGTGTCGAGGCTTGGCCCCTCACTGGCCAATCAGAACGTGCTCCATGGCAAAATATGTGGTTGCTTCTAGTTGTGTATTTACGGTATTTTATGTATTGCCTTGGAATCAACTCCAATTCCAATGTTAGTCCATTATAGTTTGTTAAATGGCTTACAGAAACGAAATAACTAAATATAGACCTATCTTTGCTAAATATGTTAACTTGAACCCATTTGCAGTCCACATTGTTCTAAGTAATTGCATGGCTTCAATAGCATTCACACTGATATAGGGGCTAGGCCTACTGTAAATTACATTATGGCTGAGCATGGACATGCCAAACATTGTCAATAAGCAAGATGACATTCCTTATTGATAAGGCCTAAACAAAACGAAACAACATCTTGCTTTAAATATGCTACGTCACACTTACAGGCACCATAACTTCTCCCCGTGGGCATATAATATTAAAACAACGCAGACTATGGAGGGTTTTACACACATCCAAACTTTTCACAGTAGCTGGACAAAGATCCAATATAAAGAGAAAGGGAGAATGTCCACTCACTGTTATACTGCTCCCAAATAGACCTATGTTTTATTAAGCTAATCGGAACCATTTTACAGATCACATCGCATTCACACTCCAGAAGTTGCATTGCATGCGCGCCACGGATGTTGTAACCATAAAACCAGGAAGGTGAATCATTCTAATAAGATTGGTCGTAATAAAATGTAACGAAAAACAAGCAATCTGTTTTTTTTTACAACAATAAATACATGTTAAATGTAATGATATCATAAAGTCGCCAGGATAAAAAAACACATTGCTTTTGAACCAGCCTTTGTTATAGTGTGCCTAAGGGAGGGGTTTGGAATATATTAAACAGAAAATAAGCAATTATTACAGGTTACAGATAACTTGTAAATACGATGGGCATGACATGTAGCCTACATCATGGAGGGGGTTTAACGCATGGAACCTGCATGGCTAAAATAATGTGGGCCTGCCTACAATGCATAGATAAAAAGGGAATGTCAGCTCACTGTTTTACTCCTCTCAAACTTTATATTTCAATAAAGCTTTGGTGATTAAGATTTATTTCCAAGCGATCTCAGGAGCCAAACCCTTTATCGACAGTCTTGACTACTTTGTGATTGCATTGGGCAGGACAAAAAAAAGAGGAGGGGAGTCTATGCTTGTTTTTTAACCAAATAAAGCGTAATGGGAAAAAACATTAGTTTTTTATGTTTCTAAATACGAAGTATACAGGCACCAAAAGCACATTAGGCTACTCTTGTTCCACGCACATATGGGCAGTGTGCGTCACGGCTGGATAGGCTGCCCAGCTAGCACAGTGGATCTGGGCCGATTCCGGCTGAGAGTCGGGGCACTCCGCTGAGAGTCAGACTCAGTCGACGTCATGTGGCCCGAGTCTGGGCCGCCTTCGGCAGTGTTACTTATGGGTAGGATGCGGGGATTGAGCTCGGGCCGATTCCGGTGTAAGTTATCTGGCCCAAATGTATTATTTGGGTCTCAGGCCGATTGTGGCTACTCTCTGGCAGATGATTACACGGGCTGATACATATAATTAACATTTCATTATTTATTTATTTTTCCATATTTTCTCATTGTTTCTGTGATCAAAAAATTAACTTTCCTGTTTAAGTAGTATGTTGGTATTTTTATACTTTGTGCAAAGCAATTGATCAGCATTAAAAACTTTGTGGCTGGGGCCTCCTGAGTGGCACAGCGGTCTAAGACACTGCATCACAGTGCAAGCTGCGTTGCTATAGATGCTGGTTTGATACCCGTCTGTGTCGCAGCCAGCCGCGACCGGGATATCCATGAGGCGACGCACAATTGGCCCAGCGGCCGGCAAACCCACGGTTAGGGGTGGGTTTGGCCGGCTGGGATGTCCTTGTCCAATCGCGCTGTAGCGACTCCTGTGGCGGGCCGGGTGCATGCATGCTGACATGGTCACCAGGTATACAGTGTTTCCTCCGACACGTTGGTGCGGCTGGCTTCCGGGTTAAGCAGCGCGGCTTGGTGGGGTTGTGTTTCGGAGGACGCACGGCTCTTGACCTTCGCCTCTCCCGAGGCCGTACGGGAGTTGCAGCGATGGGACAAGACAGTAACTACCAATTGGATATGACGAAAAGGGGGTAAAAAATAAAACTTGGTGGATGGGTATAATTTGAATGTATAATAGTAATATTTAAAATTACTAAATTGGGTAATTTTGTATACATTTATTTAAATTTGCATCGGCCCTCTTCTGGGGGGATTCTGGTAAGATGCCGGCAAAGTCGGCTGAATTCCGGTAGACGGAAACGGCCCGATGTACTTGGGCCGATTCTGGGCAGTCATTCATTTTGATCCCGGGCCGAGTCCGACAGCCGATTCCGGGCCAATTCAATCAGTTCTGGCCCTCCGGAAGACGGCCGCTTCTGGGCCGATTCCTCATTGCTAGCTGGGTGCGTTTCCGCTGTCAAAATTCATGCCATAACCAACTGTGTTACTGCTAAAAACAGCTTTTGATTGGTCTTAAATATCCCTACCAGCACTGCCTGAAATTAGAACTTTGGATCATGTTTTTATGGACAAGCCTAAAATATTTCCACCCCTCTGAGCGCAAGCGTGCTGATATAAGACAGGTAAATTGCCGAACCTGGCGTTAGGGCTGGAAAATGTGTTTGACATGCCGCCTTAACGCCAGCAGAAAATAGCTCCCTATATATCTATATGTGGAACTCTATTGAAGTGTGGACTCTACTGTACTTCCCTGAGTGTTTGTGTGTGTGTGTATCCCTCTCCACACAGCTCCCAGCCAAGCCCCTGCCCCATGATCCTCTGCTCTACACCAGCCCCTTATCTCCAGCGCTCTCAAACAAACCATTAAGGAACGTTATTACAGCATTTGACCCCTGACCTTACTCTCACTGGGGCTGGTAGACCCCGAGGCCAGTCTGTGACTGAGAGAGGTCATTAGAACTGACAGAGAGAACTTCACCTGTTTAAATAACTCCTGTTGACTCTTTAGATGACTGGAGGAACATGGATTCAAGCTTTTTTTCTGGGATGCTTTCATTTGCACGGTGCAGTGAGGCAAGACTGGGTTTAAGTCAACAGATAATCAATGGGTGCTAATTTTCAAAGCAAACCCTCAGGTAAAGAAGCATATACAAGATCTGCTTGGTCTCTGAGCTCTACAGCCCAAACCAATAAATCTGTGAGAGTAAACCAGCTCTCCATCCAGTGAGCACAGTGTTTTCAGGACTCTGTACAAATCAGTACTAGTGTGAATACAAACACATTCTTCCTGGTCTCAACAGACAGTCAGGCTGCTAGCAGACATTAGAGGTGAGAGGAGAGCAGGAGCAAGCAGACAGGAGCAAGGCATATGATTGGCACTAGAATGCAGGCGAAAGAGGGAGAGACTTAGAGGGAAAAAAGGAAAGCGATACACTACCGTTCAAAAGTTTGGGGTCACTTAGAAAATGTGTTGTCTTCGAAAGAAACACAATTTTTTTGTCCATTAAAATAACATAAAATTGATCAGAAATACAGAGTAGACATTGTTAATGTTGTAAATGGCTATTGTAGCTGGAAACTGCTGATTTGTTATGGAATATCTACATAGGCGTACAGAGGCCCATTATCAGCAACCATCAGTCCTGTGTTCCAATGGCACGTTGTGTTTGCTAATCCAAGTTGATCATTTTATGTTAGCACAGCTGAAAACTGTTGTGCTGATTAAAGAAGCAATAAAACTGGCCTTCTTGAGACTAGTTGAGTATCTGGAGCATCAGCAATTGTGGGTTCGATTACAGGCTCAAAATGGCCAGAAACAAATAACTTTCTTCTGATACTCGTCAGAAAAAGCCATATCTCAGACTGCACATCTTAATCTTTTATTTTTATTGGCCAGTCTGAGATATGGTGTGTGTGTGTGTGTGTGCATGTGAGAGAGGATATGTAGCTGTCAGCAACTTTACAATCCATCTCTCTCAACTCTCTCATGCACACGTACTCACGCACACACATATGTTTGTTTTACTATCCTTGTGGGGACCAAACTACTGATTTCCATTCAAAATCCTATTTTCCCTAACCCCTAACCCTAACTCACTCACTCTCTCACTCACCCATACTGACACAAACCAGCTAACAGTAGCTCACTATCCAAGCTACCTCCTGCTCTTGCTGGTTCAGCTTCAGAGCATGATTAAATCACCATAAAGGCAGACCATATGTTGTTCTACTTCCCCATCTCTGACAGATGTTACGAGATGCTGTCAACCCATTGTTACAGATGCATACAGTAGGCCTAGCCATTTACTTTCAAAGAACCCCCCATATGGCTCTGTCTATGACCACTTCCATGACCCTTTGACCCCTTCAACCAACAACTCATTGGCTAATTAACTGTACAATCGTCCATTACCATGGGCAATCTATACTGAACAAAAATGTAAATGCAAAATGTAAAGTGTTTTTCCCATGTTTCATGAGCTAAAATAAAAGATCCCAGAAATGTTCCATTTGCACAAAAAGCTTATTTCTCTAAAATGTTGTGCACAAATGTGTTTACATACCTGTTAGTGAGCATTTCTCCTTTGCCAAGATAATACATCCATCTGACAGGTGTGGCATATCAAGAAGCTGATTAAACTGCATGAGCATTACACAGGTGCACCTTGTGCTGGGGACAATAAAAGGCCACTCTAGAATGTGCAGTTTTGTCACACAACACAATGCCACAGATGTTTTGAAGGAGCGTGCAATTGGCATGCTGACTGCAGGAATGTCCACCAGAGCTGTTGCCAGAAAATGGAATGTTCATTTCTCTACCAACGTCGTTTTAGAGAATCTGGCAGCACGTCCAACCGGCCTCACAACCGCAGACCACGTGTAACCACGCCAGCCCAGGACCTCCACATCCGGCTTCTTCACCTGCGGGATCGTCTGAGACCAGCCACCCAGACAGCTAATGAAACTGAGGAGTATTTCTGTCTGTAACAAAGCCCTTTTGTGGGGATAAATGTATTCTGGTTTGCTGGGCCTGGCTCCCCAGTGGGTGGGCCTGTGCCCTCCCAGGCCAACCCATGGCTGCGCCCCTGCCCAGTCATGTGAAATCCATAGATTAGGGCCTAATGAATTTGTTTAGATTTCCTTATATGAACTGTAACTCAGTAAAATCGTTGAAATTGTTGCATGTTGCATTTATATTTTTGTTCAGTATAGTAATGGTTTCAACCATGACTCTGCACATGACCCTGCACACAGATCCATCAGTAGTCCAGCACAGCGGTCCACATGCAGGGACTGTTTGTGCAATGTTTCACCCATTTCATAAAGTAATCCCACACATCCAACTCTGATCCTCCCTGATATCCAATACACCTGCTCAACACCATGTGCATCATTAGCCATGGACTAGACTGTACATGCTAAGCAGGTTATGTGTTCCCTACCATCCCTGGTACCATACTCTCTACCATACGCAGTCCACTCTACATATCCATCCCCAGTCAGCCTCACACTGATAGCACACAGACTGATGTTGTGGTCAGGTGTGTTTATTCTATTGTCGTGTACTGTACCTCCAGGAGAGGTGTCTCTTGCTCCACTTGTTCTGGGGCATCAGGGCTCGTCTCCTGCGGCCCGCCGCCGCCTCGGTCTCAGACAGGTCCGGGAGGGAACACCTCGGGGTCTTCATTAGGCCCAGGGTGGCTTGGTCTGAGCAGGGGAACGGATACGCAGATGTACACATTAATATAGAGTAGTAAACTAGTGAGCATGTCCATCCATTAATCCATTAAAGCTGTATTGTTTTAGCAAAATAAAAACAAGACAAAGAAAAAGGCAAAGACAGTGTGTGCATATGTGCCACACACACACACACACACACACACACCTAGCACTCCGGTCTCCTCCAGTCCTCCAAACTTCTGCATGGCTTTGATGGCTTTGGTCAGGGCCTCCTTGGTCTGCAGCTGTCCAGTCACTGGGTCAGGGGGTGGGAGATACCCAAACTTACTCAGCCAATCCTGGAGGAGACAAAACAGGAAGTGTTAAGGACCATTCCAGCCATTCCTAACCCCTGTGAATGTGTCAGTGTTATGAATGTGTAGGTATGTGTGTTTGAACATTTATAGTATATATTTGATGTGTGTGTGAGCACGTGCAAGAGAATATTAGAGGTTATACAACGGGTGGGTCTTATCCTAGATACTGATTGGTTAAAACCACGTTACAGACGGTGTCTATTCCACAAGTTACCACTGGCTAAGTCTATAATGTTGAAATGCCTATTCACTATTCCATCTGACTGCGCAATCCACTGTCTCTTCAGCCCAGCCATGCAATTTATAAACTGGATCTCCACTGTAAAAAGCATCTAGACATTATCTCCCATTTATTTTAGACTAGCATTTGTTTTTCAACAGCAGAGATTTGTATTAACCTTGCTGTCTGTCTCTCCGACATTTGCAACATTGTTAAAATATTGAAATTCAATCTCCAGCTGTCCCATAGTAATGAAGGTGTCGAGAGTCGGGACGAGACAGACAGTCTGGCAGCTTTTCTCAGCCAGTCGAAATCATGAATCAGCATAATTTTTATGGATATATACAAAGAAATGCCAATAGATACTTTAAGCATATGTTTTCTTTTCAGTCGCCTCCATCTCCTCTAACTGAAGCTAATTGTAGAGATTTTTTTTCTATTGATAATGTCAAATTAACAGCCACACAGAAAGACTCATGTGAAGGTGAAATTACAGAGGAGGAACTTCTGGATGCAATTAAAGACTTTAAGTCCGGGAAAACTCCAGGGTTGAATGGCATACCAGTCGAGGTATACCAAACCTTTTTTGATATACTAAGAGGACCGTTATTAGCATGTTTTAACCACTCCTATGTAAATGGTAGATTATCTGACACTCAAGAAGAAGGTCTGATCTCATTATTACTGAAACAGGATACAAGTGGAAAATATAAAGATCCAGTCCATTTACAAAATTGGAGGCCCCTTACACTTCAGTGTTGTGATGCAAAAATCCTAGCAAAATGTATAGCGCATAGAATTAAAAAGGTATTGTCGGATATTATTCATTCTAATCAGACAGGTTTTTTACATGGAAGATACATTGGAGATAATATAAGGCAAGTATTGGAAACAATAGAACACTATGGCAAATATGGGAAACCAGGCCTGCTATTCATAGCAGACTTCGAAAATGCATTTGATAAAGTTCGACTGGGGTTTATATATAAATGCCTGGAGCATTTCAATTTTGGAGAATCTCTTATAAAATGGGTCAAAATCATATATAGTAACCCTAGGTGTAAAATAGTAAATAATGGCTATTTCTCAGAAAGTTTTAAACTGTCAAGAGGAGTGAAACAAGGTTGTCCACTATCGGCATATCTATTTATTGTGGCCATCGAGATGTTAGCTATTAAAATCAGATCCAATAATAATATCAGAGGATTAGAAATACAGGGCTTAAAAACAAAGGTGTCATTGTACGCTGATGATTCATGTTTTCTTTTAAATCCACAACTAGAATCCCTCCACAGCCTCATAGAGGATCTAGATACATTTTCTAACCTCTCTGGATTACAACCAAATTATGACAAATGTACTATATTACGTATTGGATCACTAAAAAATACAATTTTTACATTACCATGTAGTTTACCAATAAAATGGTCTGATGGTGATGTGGATATACTCGGAATACATATCCCAAAGGAAATTAATGATCTCACTTCAATAAATTTTTATAGAAAGTTAGCAAAAATAGATAAGATCTTACTACCATGGAAAGGAAAATACCTGTCAATTTGTGGAAAAATCACCCTGATTAACTCTTTAGTATTATCCCAGTTTACCTATTTGCTTATGGTCTTGCCTACGCCTAGCGAACATTTTAAATTATATGAGAAAAAAATATTCAATTTTATTTGGAACGGCAAGCCAGACAAAATTAAAAGGTCATATTTATATAATGAATATGAATTCGGAGGACAGAAATTATTAAATATTAAAGCATTAGACCTATCACTAAAAGCTTCAGTCATCCAAAAGTTATACTTAAATCCGAACTGGTTCTCAAGCAAATTAGTAAGATTGTCTCACCCAATGTTCAAGAAAGGCCTTTTTCCCTTTATTCAGATTACAACCTCTCACTTTCAGTTATTTGAAAAGGAAATCATCTCCCAAATATCACTATTTCTAAAACAAGCCATAGAAAGTTGGTTGCAATTTCAATTTAATCATCCAGAAACGACAGAACAAATAATGCAACAAATATTGTGGTTAAATTCAAATATACTAATTGACAAAAAACCTTTATTTTTTGACAGAATGTTTAAAAAAGGTATAATCTTCGTAAATGATATCATCGGTAGGACTGGTGGAGTTATGTCGCACATGCAGCTAACAAAAACATATGGAAATGTCTGCTCTACCCAATATTACAACCAAATAATTGCAGCCTTACCGCAAAAGTGGAAGAGGAAAGTGGAAGGGGGAGAAAGTAAGGAACTTGTCTGTCGGCCTTGCATTAAAGAACATAATTGGTTAAGGAAAACTGTGATAAATAAAAAAGTATATCAGTTTCACTTAAGGACCAAAGGATTGACAGCCGTCCCATATAGATTGCAAAATAGTTGGGAAAAGTATAATAATACTTTTAGCAAAAATGTTTATTTTTAATACACAATCTGTAGAAGCAATGAGAATAGAAAGGTTCAGAACTTTTGTAAAACATCACAGTACGGTCGAAATATATATGGCAAATAGAAATCCTATATGGATGGTGTTAAGAGATAGATGGGAGGTATTGAATAGAGTTGAAGGATGGGACTAATAACAAATAACAACAAATAATAACAAAGATAGCTAATAATGTAAGCATACTGTGTCCATAATAAGTATATAGGTTGTATGTTGGGAGCTTTTGGGAAAGAGCACAGTTAGATAGATATGGCATATAGAAGCAAACCGGATGGACATCATGAAAATGATCAGAGAGGTTGAGAGTAGAAGAAGTTCAGGAGCTAAAAAAAAATATATATATATATATATATAATATAATTATTGTAAAATTAACTCTGTCCATAAGGTGTAGATAGTAAGTATAGACCGGAAGTAGAGGCCTGGGCATTGTTGTTCACTAATTTACTCCAAGTAGGGAAAGGATGGTGGGGTTGAAAAGTAATAAAGGGGAGTATATATATATAAAAAAAACATGGGGGATTGGAAGTGATGCAGACAATTACATTGATAGAAGATACAATCTATCTGCAATATTAAGCTGATCCATTCCCCCCCCCAAAAAAAATAATAAAAAAATAAAATAATAAAAAGACCAAAAAAAAGACCAAAAAAAAAGAATGCCAATAGAAAAACACGAAATGCTGCTAGTTTGCTGTCATTCCAGCTTCAATTTGAAGTGATTGTGTTAGCTGTGTAAGTTAGCTGGCTAGCTTCTCTGAACAGTGTCCTGGCGAGAGAGCAAATTTTCTATGCCAGATGAAATTACTAGAAAACAGCTTAAACAAACGCAAATGCAGCTACTTTTCTGTTATTCTGGCTGCACTGTTTGATGCGACTATGTTAGCCGAAGTTGTCTAGCTAGCAAGCAAAGGATAGGGATAAGAACATTGGGAAAGGGAAGGGAAAGGGGATGCCTAGTCAGCTGCACAAGTCTGAGAGTTAATCATGTCTGGCTAAAATGAGAGTTAAGTTCTGACATCCTCTCTTACACCCATTGATGTAATATATATTACAATATAATGTTATACACTGATAACCACTCAAGCATTTTCTCCTCCATCTCTGAGCATGCAGTCAGAGTTGGTTAGTTTTAAATGGGCTTTTGATCAGCGTTGAGTGATGAATGACTTGCATCGATAGCCAGGACCCCCCCTTCAACAAATTCCATTACCCAAATTGCTTTGTGCTTACACCGCAATCCTGCCGATGATATGTGCCTCCCCATCCATGGTATTAGCAGAGTTCAGGGCTGCAAACTGGGAAAAGTTTCTTCAGAAAAGTTTTAAGCACATGAAGTTACGTTTTCTAATCAAAATGTACAAATCCTCCTACCTCATAAAATAAAAAAATAATTCGATTCAAACCAATTCAATAACTCCAGCTAACGAACAAAACTATTACATTTACATTTTAGTCATTTAGCAGATGCTCTTATCCAGAGCGACTTACAGTTAGTGAGTGCATACATCTTTCATACTGGCCCCCCGTGGGAATCGAACCCACAACCCTGGCGTTGCAAGCACCATGCTCTACCAACTGAGCTACAGTGGTGACTAACTATAAAGTTTGTCACCATGACTACACTAATCAGTGTGTGTGTGTGTTTGTGTGTGTGTCTGTGCGCGAGCATGTGTACATGCACGTGTGTTTGACATCTCAAGTCTTGTGTGAAAGAGAAAAGTGACACTTCTGAAGGTGTTGATTCTGTGAGGGAGGCAGCTGTGAGCAGTGTGTTTGCACCTTAGCAGTGCTGTCAAACCAAACCAGGGCACTCTGACTTCCTGCTTGCTTAACTCAGCAGCCAGCTCACTACATCACCACACTACTACATGTGGACACACACAGCCACTGGCCCAGAGCCTCAGTCTATTGCCTGACCTATGGAAGCCAATCTAACACATCTGAGAGCTGCAAAGGCTACTGGAGAAAGAAGGAAAATTGAAAAGGTTGCCATCTATAGCAGCTGAATTAGAAGAATGACGACATCAGCATTTCACTCGTCTGCTGACTGGAGAGTGGAGAGAATGGAGAGAGTTGTTTTGTGGGTCGAGGGGTTTTGGGTGGTACTGGGCCATTCTGCTGAGCTTGTAGGTTCTGTGTTGCCCAAAAGTCCAACTGCCACCACACAACTCCAGTTTTTTATGGATTAGATTCAGTAGAACAAAGTGTTTGGTGATCGATGAGTGCCTATAGTATAAGTGTAAAGCTTTTCATACTGTACACTGGCTTGTGCATTCACTATGCTGTCACTGATACACACCTAATACCCGGAGAGAGAGAGAGAGAGAGAGAGAGAGAGAGAGAGAGAGAGAGAGAGAGAGAGAGAGAGAGAGAGAGAGAGAGAGAGAGAGAGAGAGAGAGAGAGAGAGAGAGAGAGAGAGAGAGAGAGAGAGAGAGAGAGAGAGAGAGAGAGAGAGAGAATACAAAGGACATTGCTCAGTACTGAAAGAACAGACCCTAAGGAGGACAAAAAGTAATCTCCTCTCCTCTCTTCTCCTATCACTAAATCCCAGTCTCATGTTGACTGTAGTGGGCTCCACTCCCTGCTGACACTGTTTGTGTGTTGACCAAGCATCCAGCTGTCTCTTTGTGGAGAGAGGGCTCTCTCTCTCTCTCTCTCTCTCTCTCTCTCTCTCTCTCTCTCTCTCTCTCTCTCTCTCTCTCTCTCTCTGTGTGTGTGTGTGTGTGAGTGGGTGAGAGTGCTCTCCTCCTCCGGCTGGCTGGGAAATCGATGCATGACAAGTTATAATACACATCTCCTCCATGGCATTGACCTGGCACAGTTATCAACTACAGTGCGGGCTCCTTTAGCAGTCGGAGATGAGATTCCTCTCACCC